>NC_091454.1:18672760-18892760 GCF_027789765.1 Dendropsophus ebraccatus | reverse complement strand
CCGTGTAATAGAAACAACGATCAGCCGATGAAACGATTTTCGGATAATTGTTGGTTTAGGTTAGGACCTAAAAACATTGGGCGCCAACGGCTGATGATTGCCCAAACACCTGACACCTTACCTCTTGCTTCTCCCAGTCTTCTCTCCTTTGCTCCGCAGCTTCCTGGTCCCGGCAGCTGCAGCATCTGAGTGACAAGCCATTCAGCCAATCACATGCCGTGGCAGTCCTGTGCTGTGATTGGCTGAGTTGCATGTCAGCTGACGGGCCGCCCATACGCTACAGCCGCCGAGAGCAGGATGCCACGGAGAGAAGACCAGGAGCGGGGAAAAGTAAGGTATAAGGTGTTTGGGTAAGGGCTGCATGGACATCACTAATGATGTCCATGCAGCCCTTGCTGCACGATTATCGAGCCGTTTAATAGGTCTATTTATCGAGCTCCAATCTAACAGATCGGGGCTTGTTTACTTGATCGGACCGTAGTCGACCCGTGTAATAGGATCCGAAGGGTTGGAAAGGCCTACAATGATGTATTCCCCATCTACAGCCTGTGTGAGCTGTCCTCAATGTATGCTCTCCCCCCTATACATTTTCCTCTCTGCTATGTTTTACTCTCTTTGAGTCTCTGCTGCTATTTCTAGACTAGACAGATCAATGCTTGTTGTTGTTATCTAATAACAGTTTATTTGAATATATCCTATAGGTCATAGCGGAGGGAAGATGAGAGGCACACTTTGATTTCACTATCCATCCATCCATTGCTTTATGTTACTTCACTGTCACTGTTACTTCACTGTCGAGCTTCCTGGACCTAGATTCGTTCTGAACTTTGCAAACCGAACCAAACTTTTTGCAAAGTTCTGAACAAGATGGTGGCCGCACATCTACAAAAAAAACAAAAAAACATTCTCTCCTGTCCGGGCTTTCCTGGTGTCCTCTTGTGGCTCTCTGGTGTCTTCAGTAGAGATGATCAAGCAGGGCCCAGGTTCATGTTCCGTGGGGAAGGTGGAGACAGCCCGAGTACCTAGGCTGTATCCCTGTTTTCCAGGCGGTACTCGGGCTGTCTCCACCTTCCCCACAGAATGGGAAGGCAACGGGAGTCAAATGCCGATGGTTCGGGTTCATACGAACCTGAACCTTGGCCCTGTTCGATCATCTCTAGTCTTCAGCTGCCTAAAGAGTGACAGTCTTCTCAGCCAATAATCACTGGCTGAAAGGAGCAGGACAGCACTGCGGCCAGTGATTGGCTGAGCGGGCTGTCACTCTAGAGATAAAAATGACAGCCTACTCGACCAATGACTGGCCATAGTTCTGTCCTATTCCAGTAGCCTATGACTGGCTGAGTGAGCAGTCATTGGAGAAGTCAGGACGGGACCAGAGAAGAAGGACACCAGGGAGGTAAGTATGATGAGCAACCTTTGGAACCGCAGTAAAAAAAGCTAAACGCAATCTTTTAGCTGTCTTAGTGTGGTTTGTTAAAAGTTTGGTTTATGACGAACCCAAACTTTTAGTTCAGCGAATCTGCCAAACCGAACTTTTGAAAAGTTTGCTCGTCTCTATTTTTGATTGTTTCCGAACATGAAGTGTGCTCTCAATCACCAGTTTCATGATTGGTCTTTAGGCTCCAATGGACTCTCTTCGGCTTTGCAGGTCTTAAAATTTCGACATCAGGTCCTTAAACGTCGACATTGGCACAAGCAGGATAGTGAAGACAGTAATCTACATTTAACTGGGTAATATAAATCAGTTTGATGGAGTGAACATTGCATTAGGTAAATTTTATCATAGCTATATATACCAAGGACTACGGAAACGGGAGCGGAGAAAGTGATTTATGGCAGTAGTTTAGGAGAGTCTGGTTTTCAGACATATTCTAAAATAAATTTCATATGTTGCTGCCCATGGGGATAACATAACAAACAGTGGTATTCTTACCTTTCTGCATCTTTTTCGGGTCCCAGTTAAGTGATCCCGCCTTCACTTTTGGGACGGACTCATCAGTGAGTGACAGCCCACTCAGCCAATCACTGGCCGAGGCAGGAAAGTGCTGTCACCCACTGATGAGTCCGTCTTGGAAGTATACATGGGATTGCTCAGCTGGGAACCTAAAGATGATGTAGGAGGAAAGATGAATAATAACAATGCACTGTTTGCTGTCCCCATGGGCAGCAACATATGAAAAGTTATTTTTAGTCGAATACCTGTTTAATTTCTTAAAAAATATAACCAATTTAGTTAGACCCATAAATTCCATATCCCAATGAAACTACTTTAGAAGAATTGTGTGTCTCCCTCAGCCGTATGCTTCCAAAGTATGCAGTATAAAGTCTCTGCTGCCTCTCAATTTGGGAGTCCAGTGGGCGGAGACACATCACAGGACAGTAAAACTATATTAAAACTTGACGTTTAATATGTATTCTTTTACCATGAAATAAAACAAACCCAAAGTAGCAAAAATATCACAAGAAAATCCATAGAATAAAGAATGATACATACTTTTTGGATAACCTACACAATAGGACCAATACAATCCCTAAGGGAATAAATTGTGACCCCCAAAAGAAATTCTATTCATCTTATGCAATGTTACAACGTGTTTCTCCCTACTATATGACGGCTTCATCAAGGGACAAAAGAAAGATTGTAGTCGCCGCGGTCCAGTGATGGAACAATCATTCGGGTGCCCTGTAAATAGAGGCAGTAAATCTAGAGAATGGAAAGACTTGACTGTAAGTATATCCAGTGTCTTTATAAAGGTAGCTATCAATTAGGACCGTCCTCTGGACTCCACGGCCTCATTAGGCAGGTATTTGTATAAATAAAATATCTTTTCCAATAAAAATATATACCAATCTGCTCGTCTCCTCCTGCGCTATAATAATCTGGCTAAATATAGAGTACCATGTTCAATGCGAAATGTTCCCTTTAAGAAAATGGTCCAATTTTAACAATAATTGTAATAGTTCACTTTAAGTAATGTGACAATTACTAGCACCTTACAAATAAGAAGGGTATAGAAGTATACAAAGTCATTGCTGAATGTGGAATGTTAGGTCTGTATGGCCAGTGGTTTATGGATAGACACAATGGCGGTAGCTTCATCGGCAGGCCTGTGCCTATGTAAATAACACTCTGCCCAGCTATATCCGTATCTAGTGACCGGATAAACCCTATTTAATATCTAGTATAAGCTCCTGTGATATACAGAGCTGTTTTCTCTCTTACCTTCAAAGAGACACTAGATGCATGAGATGATTAAGGAAGTGCTGAGAAGAACAATGTCCTCCGGGCCGGTGCTAACTTCTATTTAAAACATGGCCGGTTAGAGCCAGGACAGGACGTGAGGACACTCCATCCCTGCACTGGATAAGTGCGGAGATCTTATCCTAAGCTCTATGACATCCAAGGCTACGGTTTCTATAGTGGCTGCTGAAGAGATTACTAGGAGAAAACTTTGGGTCACAACTTTTGTAGTTATATAGTATGTTAGGTTCTGCCAATAACTGAAAGCTACGGGACCACAATGCATAAACAGTAATACCTATACTATGTGTCAATACAATACTGGCAGATAGGCCCGCTCAGACACCAGGATTGGGTGTACCTGCTATCTCTGAACTCCCTGACCTATAGCTTTGCTACCAGATCTGACCTATAGTTACATTACTGGATCTTACCTATAGATACGTTACCAGATCTGACATACAGTAACGCTACCGGATCTGACCTATAGCTATGTTACCGGATCTGACCTATAGCTATGCTATTGGGTCTGACCTATAGCTATGTTACTAAATCAGACCTATAGTTACGCTACCAGATTTGGCCTATAGCTACGCTACCAGTCCCGGCCTATAGCTATGCTACCGGATCTGACCTATAGTTAAAGGAGAAGTCCGGCGAAAATTTTTACTAAGAAATTGTATTGTCCCCCAAAAGTTATACAAGTCACCAATATATACTTATTATGGGAAATGCTTATAAAGGTCTTTTTTCCCTGCACTTACTACTGCATCAAGGCTTCACTTCCTGGCTAACATGGTGATGTGACTTCCTGGATAACATGGTGATGTCACTTCCTGGATAACATGGTAATCTCACTTCCTGGATAACATGGTGATGTCATTTCCTGGATAACATGGTAATCTCACTTCCTGGATAACATGGTGATGTCACTTCCTGGATAACATGGTGATGTCACTTCCTGGATAACATGGTAATCTCACTTCCTGGATAACATGGTGATGTCACCTCCTGGATAACATGGTGATGTCACTTCCTGGATAACATGGTGATGTCACTTCCTGGATAACATGGTGATGTCACTTCCTGGATAACACGGTGATGTCACTTCCTGGATAACATGGTGATGTCACTTCCTGGATAACATGGTGATGTCACTTCCTGGATAACATGGTAATCTCACTTCCTGGATAACATGGTGATGTCATTTCCTGGATAACATGGTAATCTCACTTCCTGGATAACATGGTGATGTCACTTCCTGGATAACATGGTAATCTCACTTCCTGGATAACATGGTGATGTCACCTCCTGGATAACATGGTGATGTCACTTCCTGGATAACATTGTGATGTCACTTCCTGGATAACATGGTGATGTCACAACCCAACTCCCAGAGCTGTGCGGGCTGTGGCTGCTGCTCTCCAGCCTGATCTGCCCTGTCCCCATGGCCTGTAAATGTGGTCATTTTTCCCCAAGTTTAATTTAATTTTCTCCATGTTTTCCTCAGAACAGATGTCCTTCCTAGTATATAATGAACCCCCAATACGCCCTGCCGTTTATTGGGCTCTCGTTGGGCTAACATTGTGATTTCATGGCCCAAGGCTATATAACTTTTCTGTAACATAGTTAGCAAAGTATATGACGATATTATATCTACATACAAGAACACCTTAGATAGTGTAAAGGTTATTTTTATATTATTTTTGTGCGTATCAACTAATACAGAAACCAATACAGTAACTTTAACACAAACTCTCCGTGATCCCTCCACGATAACCACCATGTCAGTCATAGACACTATCACGGACACACAGGTTCATGACAAGTTCACAGTGTTAAATGTTCATACCTGACATAGTTGATCTCATATCAGATTATCTAGGATTTGCAACCATTAGATGGAAAGGATATTTATGGCTCCAAACTAGTAGAACCCTAACAATAGCTATACAGTATATATAGAGATAGAGCTATTTGGAATTTTTCCATAGGAAGACCTTCAGACTCCGAGGCCTAGTTAGGCACCATGTCTATTATACTATTTGAGATACATTGGACATTGCCTAGCCTGGCTCCTACATAGGTGTGTATGTTGGGTCACCATCCTATTGTAAAAACCAACATGGTCCCATCTATCTACGGGTACATAATATTGACAGCAAAAGTCCGATTTCTTCATTCCTGGTGCCGGATAAGAGCTGGTCTTCAATATTGCCTTAAAATTCTAGGGCCCTGGGTTCAAATCTGACCAAGGGAAACATTGCATTTGTGTTTAATGGTTTCTTCCCATGTTTCAAAAACATCCCGATAACTTAATCTTAAGGTCCGATTCCACACGGCAGCAGCAAACGGGTGAGTGCTGGAGGGGTCGCGGTGAGCTTCAGGGGGGCTTCCCGGGTGATCGCTAGATCGTCCGGGCAGCCCATAGCGTACAGCAGCAGTCTGCTGCCGCCCCTCCTATTCCACAGAGCGGCAGCAGCAGATCATTGCTGTATGAGTCCTTTGTCTTTCAACATGTTTCAAAGACAAACGACGCATAGATCTGTCGGCTGATTGTTGCCTTCTATTCCACGGGACGATTATCGGCCATAATGGCCGATATCTGTCGAATATGGATGATAATTATCTGTGGAATGGGGCCTTTAGAATATGAGCTCCTGACACATCTGTAGGGGAACAGTCAGCCCTGTACTGAGCCAAACCCACGGTACCTGCCTACTGGGATGACCTGCTCTAAACAGTTCCCCCCACCCCAACTGGTCGACCTTCCCTTCTCCCACTAGGTGCAGGGTTCTTCAGGCGTTCAGGAAAGTCAACAGTACGTGTCAAAGCCACAAAACATAAGCCAAGTCAGTACCAAGCTGAGGGTCAAAAACCAGGAGAGCAAAACCAAAGACAGAAACAGAGACACAGACAATCCCAATAAACGAAGGCGCGCTCAAACACAGACAATAGCACAGTACAAAATCAAGGTCAGGGTCGTAGTCGGAAATAAAGCCAAAAAAGTTATAAATAGAATCTATATGCTGAGCAAAAATGTATATATATGGCTCAAAGTGGAATAAAAAAGACTTGATACTCCCTTACCCTGATCCCACGTGGCTGCTGTACCGACCCTCCAGGTCACCACTTCTTCCTGCTTCCCGATGATGTGTTTTCTCTGCAGGAAGTGAGGTGGGAGGGCACAACGGCCAATAGAAGACTTGATTGGGTCAGGAAGTTGGTAGTTGTGGGGAATCAGTGTAGGTGAGTATTACTTTTTCTTTTAATTTGTCAAAGAACCTAGCCCTATATCTACATGTATTATATCTACTATAGCCAAGGCAGAAGGACTTGTTGGCATCACCTTGACACCAGGGGCACTTGCCTATTAAGCCTTTCCTCTAGCTACACCCCTGGTGTACAGGGGCTGATGTAAGTCCAGACAACACTATGGACCATTCAGGAATTTTAAAATATTAAAATGTTTACAATGCATTCTGGGATATGCTATTAAAGGGATTATCCAGCATTTTTTTTTCTTTCAAATCAACTGGTTTCAGAAAGTTATACCGATTTGTAATTTACTCAAGTCTTCCAATACTTATCAGCTACTGTATGCCCTGCAGGAAATGTTCTCTTTTTTTCAGTCTGACACAGTGCTCTCTGCTGCCACCTCTGTCCGAGACAGGTACTGACTAGAGCAGCAGCAAATTCCCATAGAAAACCGATCCTGCTCTGGACAGTTCCTGTCTCGGACAGAGGTGGCAGCAGAGAGCACTGTGTCAAACTGGAAAAAATACACCACTTCCTGCAGGACAAACAGCAGCTGATAAATATGGGAAGACATGAGATTTTTAAATAGAAGTAAATGACAAATCTATATAACTTTCTGAAACCAGTTGATTTGAAAGAAAAAGATTTTCGCTGGATAACCCCTTTTAAAGGCAATGGCATATATGAAGTAACTTTTTTTTTACGTTTTTTTTTTTACCCTCCTTCCCAAATCCTTAGCATATAAGAAAGCATCTTCACCCCCGAACAGATTTTCTTAGGTCACAGTCTTTTAATTCCGGTACTTAGCTACTGAATTGCAGCTAAAGACCATCAATACGGCCGGCATAGCCGCCAGGATTAGCGTATTAAGGTAAATTATGAGCTGACCTGCAGAATAGTGAGGTGACGGGGCGCAGATCCAAAATGCTACCATATAAATCAATGTAATTTGTGGTCACTATTGCTTTTATGCAATTACCTTAAAATACTTCACCTTGATCCTGGATCTAATGTGAATTAATTAGAAAGCACAGTCGGACGCTTCCATTAATAACAAGTGTGAACAAATCATCTGGAAGGCGGCGGAGGGGGACGAACCAACACTGAAGATTTCATTAGGAAAATCAGGTAAAGGACAAACACGGCTATTATTTGCTAATGGAAGGAGCTGGAGGGAGATCTTGTTTCTTCAAGTTAATGAATATTAGGGACTTCTAAGAGTATTCAGTACTAAGCTCAGTATTCGAGGAATTGTCTATTTTTATATCGCTTAAGTTTAATTATAAAGGTCGAATTTTCCGACAAATACCGTACCCCTCTGTCTATAGGCCGCCTCTGGGTACGAGAACATTTACAGATAGAATTTACATAACAATATGTTGCATGGATGATCAAAATGTTAAATAAATGAGATGAGGACATCAAGGGAAATTCTGTAGGCGACACTAGAGGTGACAAATATCTGAAGGAGAATCTATTATATAGGTAACAACATGTTATAGAGCAGGAGACACTGAGCAGATTGATATTTCCAGGGTCGGACTGGGGTATCTGGGGCCCACCAGAGGAAATGATCCTGGGGGCCTACCAATGAAGAACCAGTGAGAAACGACATGTCAGTCAGGTTTTGTGCAGGTTCTAAAGCTGGGGGCCCACCGGAGGATCCTCTGTTCCTCTGGTGGGCCACGCCGACACTGCATATTTCAGAGAAACTTCTGTCTAAAATTAGGAGTCCAGTGGGTGGTCTTACCCATGACTGTCAACTATCTCTATATGAACAGTCATACCTGGAAACCTATCACTAACTAGCACCACCCAATGTACCTAAGCTCATGACTGACAACTATCTCTATATGCACAGTCATACCTGGAAACCTATCACTGATTAGGACCACCCACTGGACTCCCAAGCCCATGACTGACAACTCTCTCTATATGCCCAGCCATATTTGAAAGCCAATTACTGACTAGGACCACCCAATGTACTCCAAAGCTCATGACTGACAACTATCTCTATATGCACAGCTATTCCTGAAAGCCTACTACTTATTAGGACCACCCACTGGACTCTTTAGCCCATGACTGACAACTATCTCTATATGCACAGTCATACCTGGAAACCTATCATTGATTAGGACCACCCACTGGACTCCTAAGCCCATGACTGACAACTCTCTCTATTTGCCCAGCCATATTTGAAAACCAGTTACTGACTAGCACCACCCAATGTACTCCTAAGCTCATGTCTGACAACTATCTCTATATGCACAGTCATTCCTGGAAACCTACAGTATCACTGTATCACTGATCTGGACCGCCCACTTGACTCCTAAACCCATAGTTAGCTGAGAGTTAAAAGATAAAAGGACAAGTTGAACTCTTTTCCCAAAAAACGATATATATTGATCTGTTCAGTTAGTCCTGCTCTATAACATGCTGCCCATAGACTGTATAGCGTTTCAAGAGTGATAGGCTCCATTCAACGCCATACATGAGTTGTATGACCCACTTCTATGTGGAGAATGGCGATCCCTGAAAAGGTCTAATGAAGCAACTAGGGAGAGGTGGCTACTAGAGAAGAACGAATCCCGAGCACAGTTGGGTTTGTTCGAACCCGAACACTCAGCATTTCGATTACTGTTGGCTGAAAAAGTTGAATGTAACCCTAAGACTGGCTGGAGAACATGGATACAGTCAGAAGCCATAGGCTGTATGCATGTTTTCTAGGACTCCCTAGGGCTGCATCTAACTTTTTCAGCCATCGGTAATCAAATGCTAAGAGTCCGGGTTGTGACAAACCCAACTGTGCTTGAGATTCTCTCATCTCTAGTGGCCACTCATTTACTTACAAGGCAGAGAATGAATGGAGATGTGACCATGAGCAGCCACATCACGGTTCATTTTCCCCTTGGATGTGGTAGGAGCCTCCTTGCTAGGTGGGTCAGGACTATGGGAATGACTGAGAATGCAGCAGTCACATAAGGATACGGTGTGATAGTATATACCATACCTCTAAGGTTCATAACAGGGTCAACTTGTTAAGTGCTCATGGTTCACATTCTTGATCCAATATCAGATATCTCGGAGAGGGTGACAGTATTTACATTCTGTAACTGGAACCGCCGTGGAAATAGGAATTTATTCACATATAGGCCGTGGGTTCTCCAGTGTCATATGTGCCATCTTATTAACCCTTACTGTTCCTCACAAACCTATTCTGAAGACATCTGGTTGATAGATTATGATAGGGGACGATTGTCATTTTTTTTTTCAGTAAGTGGGTAGAACAATTTGACAACTACAAGGTGGCCAGCAAGAAGACTCCAAGGTCAAATGCCTTCAACTAGTGTTGAGTGGACTTGCCAGACTGTTCGGGCTCGGCAATGTTGCAGTTGATATGAGACTTATGCTACGTTTACAGGGAGCGATAATTCGCCCAATCGATCGTTTAACGATTTTGAAGCAACAATTTCGTTTTTATAAAATCATTAGAAAAATCGTTTGAAAATTCGTAAGAAATATCGTCATTGCAAACGCTTTTAAGATTGCTTAAGCCCATCTTTTACATAGAGTAAATCGGTGAAAGACTGTTTACACGAAGCGATCTGCGAATTTTCAGCAAACGATGAATGAGAATTTAAAAACATGTTGGAAGATCAAAATGAACGACTTCTTGCTCGTCGTTTGATTGTTTGCTGTGTTTACACAGTACGATTATCGCTGAAATGCGATTGTTTATGCGAAGATCCGAACGATAATCATTCCGCGTAAACGCAGCATTAGGGCCCTATTACACGGGACTATTATCATGTGAAAAATCGTTAAAGCGTTCGAATTTAAACGATAATCGTTCTGTGTAATTGCAGGCAACGATCAAAAAATTGTTTGTATGTTGTCGATCGTTGATTTAGATCTGAACTTAAAATTATCGTTAATTGTTCGTTAATTGTTCGCTGTAATTCCACGTTCGTTCGCTCATGTTCCGCATTTTTTTACTAATCGTTCAGTGTAATTGCACATTGTTCATTGTTTTTCTGGGATCAAAAGGAATAAATGATCATAGTAACGATCGTAACTAACGACCATCGCTCTGTGTAATATGGTGAACTATTTCAGGTTAAAGATAAACAATCTCGTTTGTGATCGTTAATCGTTAAGAATCGTTCAGTGTAATAGGGCCCTTAGACATTAGATTTACTTGTAGATAGTGTTGAGAGGATTTGCCAAACTGTTTGGGTTTGGCAACATTACCAAACCCAAACAGTTTGGCAAGTTGGTTGGTGTCCACTGACCCTTGGGCCAGCTATGTATTCCCCCCAATATAAGAACATTCGGCTCAGCTAAACGTTCAGGTGTTCGGAATATAGAACATTTCTGGTGGTGGTTAATATACCTGAAAACATAGGGATCAGATACTTCAAATTTAACAAAGTCTTCCCCTGAAATCATCCGGTGGGAAGAGTTGGGAGGCCCCATATACCTCAGATGGTTGCTGGTCAGCTGGCCTTGCCGAACTTAATAGGTTCTGATGACACAGGTCTATTGTTTATGGGGACTCTATAGATAGGTCATCATTGTGTGACCTCTGGGAGATTGACTTGTAGCAATCAGAAGGAAGAAGCCCCTACTACAATACCAAACACAGAAACATCCATGAATATGTGCCCTGTCATTCATGTGGGCATTAATTCTTGTACTGCGCTCCAATGAACGCCATAGTCTTTTTGTTCTGCTGAGTGGACGTCCTCATTGACGGCCTATACCAAAATTCTAGGAGCAGGGCTCTAAACCCAATCTTAACCCTTTGGTCTGTTTCTACTTGCATAGCTCCATGTATATTTATGGTGCCAACTAATGTTGAGTGAACTTGCCAAACTGTTCGGCTTTAGCAACATTCTCCAAACCCGAACGCTTAAGATTTGACCCGCAGTGTCTGAAGAAGTTGGATAATACCCTAGGGGGTCTTGGGAAATGTGGATAAAGCCAAAGGTTGGCAGCCCTAAGAGGGCAACCAACTTATCCAAACTCCGCAAGTCAAATGGTTCAGAGAATGTTGAAGAACTTGAACAGTTTGGCAAGTTTTCTCAACACTAGTGTCAACCTAAGGTGCGACTCCTCATCTATGCAGAAGCCATCACAGTCTATGACTCTCTGGAACATTAAACTTTGCTCCTATTCAAATCGGTGATTGGTACTTTGTACTTTGTACTTCTGCTTTTGTCTCACTGAATAAAAGCAGCTGCTCCGGGAACCGTCCACAAATAACTTAGAAGTCAATTATCGCTTTTTAATGATTATTTTCCGTCAAATGCCACAGACCGACCCCTTTATTATATGAATCAAGCTGTCCAAGGAGAGCCAACAGGGACCACTCATAGGTCAGGTTTTCATGGCAATACATAATTCTCCAACTCTGCAAAGTTAATTGGTTACTTGCTTATTAATTAAGGTCAGCGGCCCCAGGGGGAGATAATCACGGCTGATATAGATCCATTTATACTGGGGCCACCGCCGGATTATACTACAATTAGCATAATTTCCACCTTGATTTTCTTTTCTTCATCTTTAATGGATATTTCCAATCCACGGATTCTTTTTTTAAAAATAAATTTAGATGTGAATTGAAAAGAAACTTCTCTACAGATAAAAGCCTGAATTATTCATAATTAATAACCACGTAAAGTTTTCTGATTATTCTGAAGTCTTTAAGTGTCTAGAAGTTGTCAGCTGACACGTCTTCAATTCCCTTTTCTTCTCTTCTCTACTAGAGATGAGCTCAACTTGAGCATGCCTAAGTCCGTTCTTTCAACATTTGAATGTCGGTGGCTGAAGAAGTTGGATACAGCCCTGGGGATACAGGCTGTCTTGTTCTTTAGCCATTGGTATTCAAATGCCAGATGATCGTAGAGTCCACCAAATGGAACCAAACGTTTTCCCCTAAATTGAACCAGTCTCCAGTGAATTAGATCATAGCTTTTTCTCCACACTATACAACAGGGCCTCCAATGATCTAGGTCATAAATTTTTTTCCAAACTAAACCATTGGTTCTCCACATAACTAAACCATATGTTATCCACTAAACTTTATCATAGCTTCTACATCAAACTAAAGTACAGGCTCTCCAATAAAGTAAATCATAATTTCTTCTCCAACCTGACTCATAGGATCTCCACTAAACTAAGCCAAAGGTTCTCCATCAAACTTAACCATGTAGTATTCAATTAACTAGATCACAGGTTCTCCACCAAATTTCACCATATAGTATCCACTAAATTAGATCATATTCTACACCAAACTAAACTATATGCTCTCTAAACTAGATAATAAAATTATCCACCAAGCTAAAACAAGTGTTCTCCATTAAACTCAACCATGCAGTCTCCAATGAAGTACACACAGGTTCTCCCCACAATTAACCGATAGGTTCTTTACCTGTTTTTTTTTTTTATTAAACTAGATAATAAGTTATCTACTGAACAAGAACATAGGTTCTTTGCTAGCCGAAACCATGCACTGACCTAGAACACTGGCAGGTTTTCTATTGAACTAGAACATCGGTTCCAAACTGACCCATACCATAAGATCTCCATTGACCTAGATAATTATGTTATTCATTAAAATAGACTATAGGTTCTTTACTGGTCTGTTGGTGCTGCCCTGAACTAGATCATAGGTTATCCATTGGCCAACACTAGGGATGGGGAACCGTCAGCTTTCCAACTGCAAAATGACAATTTGGCTGTCCAGGCATGGTGGTAATAGTAGTTTTATAAGAGCTGGAGGTTCCCCATTCATGGTCTAGATCATAGGTTATTCACTGAACTGACCTGTTCCTCTGTTTCCTCTAGAACACAGTATATCCACTAAACTATATCATTGAAATAAAATATATATGTTTTCCTCAACCAAAACATAGGATAACATAAAAAAAATTACATGTATTTACCCCCTGGCTTCCGTGCTACTGGTACTATGCCCCTCCAGTACCTGTTGTGCGGCCGCTTCCATGTTTGGGGATGTGATGTATTAGGCCCACTCAGCCAATTGGTGGCTCATTGGAAGACAATTTCAATTCTGTATAAATTCAGCCTAAACCAAAAGGTCTTCTAAATGAACTACAACATTGGTTCTCTGCTACATTGAGCCATAGATCGTCCACTGAAGTTCTCTAGTTCTCTACTGAACTAGACAATAGGATCTCAACTGAAGTAAGACATTGAACTAAATCATACCGTGTTTCCCCAAAAATAAGACATCCTCCACAAATAAGACACCCAACAAGCCTACCAACAAGCCTAAAGTAAGGCTCCCCCCCCCAAAAAAAATGGCACCCCCCAAAAAAATGGCTCTAAACTAAGGCTCCCCGCCACCACTCGCCCCCCGCTGTCTGCTGCCCACCATCCACCACCTCCCAGGGCTCACCTAATCCCCTTGTGGACCTCCGGGGGAAGAGAGAAATAAGCCATCCCTCGAAAAAAAGAAATAGTGCCTCTTTGGGAGCAACAATTTATGTAAGGCACTGTCTTATTTTCGGCGGGGAAACACAGTATAAACCAGAGCTTAGGATCTACAGTGATCTAAAATATTGAGTCTACAATGAAACGGGCCATAAGTTCGGGCCATCGAGCTGGAACATGGGGGTATTAACCCATAAAATTTATGCTAAACCAATCTTAGGTGTCTCTGTTGAAGTAAATCATAAGGTTTCCAATGAACTAAACCATAAGGTTTCATCCAAACTAGACCATAGGCTCTTCCCTACACCGAACCACAGGCTCACCAAACTCTAGGGTAACCACTGAACTAGATCACTAAATCTTAGAGTTTCAATGAAAGTAGACCACAGGATCTCCACTGATGTAAACCATAGGGTTCGTCAAACTAGACCATAGGGTCTTCACCACATTAGTCTTCATCGTAGTTCTGCCATTTTATTACTGTACCAGGAATCTTAGGATGAACACTGCAATAGATTTTCCCTTTATAGGAAGACGTTTAAAGGGGAACTATCAGCAGGTTAGACGAATCTAGCCTGATGATTGCCCTCTGATCCTGGTCCTAATTTTTTGGTTCCAAACCTAAAATTGGAATTACCAAATGGACTTAAAAAGTGAATATCACCTCTAAAAATGTCAGCGATTTATTTTTCAGGAAAAACTCCTCCTATCAATGTTAATCACTACGGTGATTCCAATGCGATTCTAATGGAGCAGCTGTCAAATGTACTAACAGTAATTGATATTAAAGCTACATTTAACCATGTGATTGTAAGCTCCATATCCGAGCGCGTCCATATGGCCATCTGCAGATTTTGGCGCCATTAA
Source organism: Dendropsophus ebraccatus (assembly GCF_027789765.1). Classification (NCBI taxonomy): domain Eukaryota; kingdom Metazoa; phylum Chordata; class Amphibia; order Anura; family Hylidae; genus Dendropsophus; species Dendropsophus ebraccatus. The sequence goes on along the minus strand of NC_091454.1, from coordinate 18,877,936 downwards.
GCGCAGGCCACAGACTCTACTGTTTCCGCTGTAAAAATTCAATATTCAAGATACTAAGTACTGTCACATTTGTTTTTACTGTACTCAAGGGCTAGTTTATGAAAAGCCATGAAAACAAATGTGTTTTGCAAACCCATAAAACCATAATGGAGACAGCGTCTAGTAAATTAAACGCTTCAGAAAAAGAAAAATAAGCGCGGTAATGGACGCCACAAGCATGGCCGGGGATTGTGGCTTTATAAATCAAATATTTCACTCATTAAAGCAAATGTACCAATTGACGCCATTAGCTAAAGGACACATGTCATGTCCTGAGCTTACAAAGAGCAACTGGCCCCAACCTTGCGTGAAAGTCATCGTGGTTTCCTGGCATGAATGTAAATTATTTCTTAGCAAAGATCATCCATTTTGCCGGGGGAGGGAGGAAAGGAGTGCGCTATGGCGGTCGGTTTAATAACTTTATGTAATCGACTAACAATAATAAACCCTGATGCTTTTCTTAGCTGTCAATCATATAAGATACTTACTGTTCTGGTGACCACACGATCTATACATTTACGACATAATGGGGGAGATTTATCAAACATGGTGTAAAGTGAAACTGGCTCAGTTGCCCCTAGCAACCAATCAGATTCCACCTTCCATTTTCCAAAGAGTCTGTAAAGAATGAAAAGTGGAATCTGATTGGTTGCTAGGGGCAACTGAGCCAGTTTCACTTCACACCATGTTTGATAAATCTCCCCCAATATTTCTGGCAAGCTTTGACTGTTGCATGATGGGAATTGTAGTTTTGCAACAGCTGAAGGATCGAAGGTTTTCCATCCCTGCCTTAAAGGTAAACCATGGCGGAAGTAGAATCACAGAAAGAGAAATCATCGCTGACACACTAAGGTTGGGTTCATATATGTTCATCTGTACCAGATAGGAAGCTGGATTTCCTGCATCCAACATTCCCTCAATTGTACCATAGGCTAAAATAGACCATGGAGCTGAGCCTATGGACCACTTTAGCCTATGGTGCAATTGAGGGAATGTTAGATGCAGAAAATGGTCCATCCAGAATAGTCCCCCTATGGCGTAATATTACTGATCAAAAAATAATTGTGCCCAATGTGGCAGTAGGGATCAATGGTAACCAAGGCGCATTTGGAGGGGCAGTGATAGGGGACTGTTGAAGTGAGTAACCCTTTAATTTTAAGCCAGTCTGCCCCATTTTAAAAAGTATTTATATTGCCAGACAACCCCTTTTACAAAGGATTAGAGAAAAGGGCCTACTTAAAGTTTCTAAAAAAAATTTATGTGTCATAAAGAAATATTTAAAGTTTTGATCGGTCCAGGTCTGAGTGTTCAGACCCGTACTAATTGGGAGAACGAGCTGGGAGAGGATGCGCCACAGCATCCTCTATAACTCGTTCTCATGATGAGTACAGGTCTGAACACCCGGGGGGACATCTATCAATGTTGCACCCAGGGCGTATGCCAGGGAGAAGGTGCAGATTAGTCCCCTTCTCCCTGGCATATGCCTGCCGTATCCCCCACTCGACTGATGGGCGGGCAGGGTGAACTCGGGAGGCAAGGCGGCAAGGCCCCCTCCCGCGGCCGTATTTATCATGATTAATGCCTGCTCGCGTAAATCATGATCCAAGCCTAGATTTGGTACGTCAGGCACAGATTTTTAGTGTTCGTCAGAGAAAAAGGGCGGGCCTAAGTTAAGAACGCCGTACTTTATAAATACCCTCCATGTTAAGGCTCTGTCTGTCCCTTTAAAGTCTACAGTGTTAAGAAGGTTATCCAGGATTACACAATTAGAAAAAACACAGCTACTTTCTTGCAAAAACAGCACCACCCCCTTGTGTGTGGTATTACAATTCAGCTCCATTCACTCCATTCGCAAAACCCAAACTGAAGACAAGAGAGGTTTTGTTTCGGCCATGTATTCCTAAGCCTGGATAGCCCCTTTAAAGGGAAAACTCCACCTTTTTTATTTATTCCATCATTTTAGAAATTTCCTTCTACTATTTCATTAGTGTCAAGAACAGATTCCCCCAAATGGGACTTCACCTAGCAAAAAAAAAAAAAAGGCTTAAATGTAACATGCGCCATCAACATATGTTCTTTCGCTGTGTTGATATTTTTGAAAAACAAATATTTGCATAAATATTTAATCTGTACAAATCCGCACGTGCGCTAGAATGCCGAGTGAGCGGATTTAGGAAAGCCCCCGCCACTGCACCGTAAATACATAGTCGGCAACTGTATACTTACAAGAGCAAATATGAATAGGAAATGATTGGGGGGCTATAGCCGGGAGATGGGATAACACGCTATACAGCACGAATACAGTCACAGCTCGACTTATACTCACCCAGGGCCAAGATTACATTCACTGCCATAATCCTATATCTAAATTCCATTGCTTGTTGGTGACACTAATCCTAACCATCCACTTAACACCCAGGGGACCGCCCGCCCTCCCCTGGCTATCTATTATCATGTATATGGTATATAAAAAAAACTCCTATCGAGTTCAATGGGATTTCCAGGACCTTGTTCACATGTTCATTCTGCAAAGACATTTGAGTTCCGACATGACGTTGCTTGAGTTGGAATTCTCTACCAGGAATCCATAGACTAACCATCCATAACTCCACTCCAAAATCGACTTCAAATCTACTTTATTTCAGCAAAGAAATGTTCATTGTCCATTTAGTCAGTGTGCATTTACCATAAGACTTCCTAGACCATGATGGCGGACAACCCATTAACTTACATTACTGCTCTGGACAGTTCCTGACATGGACAGAGGTGGCAGCAGAGAGCACTGTGTCAAATTGGAAAGAATACACCGCTTCCTGTAGCAGATACAGCAGCTGACAAGTACTGGAAGAATTGGGATTTTTAAATAGAAGTAAATGATAAATCTATGTACCATTGGTAGCCATATGCCCCCAGCTGCCAGTGTGGCTTCACTCTAAGGTAGCCATGTAAGTTGTTTCAGCTATTCGAGTCTTGGAGGGGTCTTTATTTTATTATATAAGGGTATAATGGTATGTGCGCACTGAGTAATTGTGACGGATAACGCAATGCGTATTACACCGCTCACCCCGCTTGGCTCTTCACCCATCCCATAGACTCCATTCTATGGGTAAGGAGGATTCCGCTGTCTGCCCAAAGAATTGACATGTCGGATGACGGCATGAAACTGGCTCAGTTGCCCCTAGCAACCAATCAGATTCCACCTCTGATTCCTCACAGACTCTTTGGAAAATGAGAGGTGGAATCTGATTGGTTGCTAGGGGCAACTTGGCCAGTTTCAATTTACACCATGTTTGAAAAATCTCCCACACTATGGAATCTGCACAAATAACCCGCTGCGGATTCCGGCGCTCACGCCCGCGCCATAGACTCAATTCTATGCACAGGAAGGTTCTGCCATCTGCACACTGAATCGACATGTTAATTCTTTGGGTGGACAGCGGAATCCCCCTGACCATAGAATGGAGTCTATGGCTAGCACGGACGTGAGCGACAAAATCTGCGGCGGGTTATCCGTCCGGATTCCGTAGTGTGCGCATACCCTTACTCAGTGTGGACATACCCTAACCCTGTACAATAATTTATAAAGAAATGACAGTGATCTATATTATTCTAAACATTTCCTACAATGTGCAATACAAGCTCCGGCAAAGAACGAGTTAAATAAAACCAAGAAGTGGCACGACAAAAAACGAAAATGTCAGGAATGATTGAATTCCAAAGCCATTACCCCCCAGCTCACCAAACCCGGGTGAATCTCACACGAAAATTGAAACAATCCTGGAAGTATTTAGCGTGACCATCTCCAGTGTAATCAAGCATGGTCCGGCGATGAGGCAAGCGCCTGGCGAAGCAGCTGGGACTGCCGGCCGCGGATGGAGGAGTGTGACTGCAACTCTACACTCAGCCGTGATGTGAAATATCGGAGATCAGCAAAGCAGAAACCCAGGGACTTCCAAAAGGATCAATCAACGGCTCAAGTATTGTTCTCGGAACTCCAGGCTTTAGTGGGAAATGGTATTTGTTGCTTAATTCGAGCACCTTCTGGCAATGATCGACCCACACCGGTACCGTTATTAGCACCGCGACCAGAAAAGTTCATAGTTAAAAATTGACATTGTGTCACGGGGTGACAAAAATAGTTAAAAACATTGGGGGAGATTTATTAAACATGGTGTAAAGTGAAACTGGCTCAGTTGCCCCTAGCAACCAATCAGATTCCACCTTTCATTTTCCAAAGAGTCTGTGAGGAATGAAAAGTGGAATCTGATTGGTTGCTAGGGGCAACTGAGCCAGTTTTAAATTACACCAAGGGAGAGATTTATCAAACACGGTGTAAAGTGAAACTGGCTCAGTTGCCCCTAGCAACCAATCAGATTCCACCTTTCATTCCTCACAGACTCTTTGGAAAATGAAAGGTGGAATCTGATTGGTTGCTAGGGGCAGCTGAGCCAGTTTCACTTTACACCATGTTTGATAAATCTCCCCCATTGAGGCAGATTGGAAAGCATTAACTGAGGGCCCTATTCCACCGGACGATTATCGTTCGCATAATCGTTAATGTTTAGCGATCTCAAACAACCGCTACTGCGAAAGACCTTAAAACGTTCACTCATTTCCACGGAACGATAATCGTTACTTATTATCGTATTTGCGATACTTTTTTCTTCGTTATTTCTTCGCTATTGTGTTCGTATCTACTGCGAGCGACCGAACGACGTCTTATTCAATGCGAACGAGCAACGATAAAAATAGGTCCAGGTCTTATAAAGCGATCAACGATTTCTCGTTCGGTCGTTAATCGTTAACTGCATTTCAACCGAACGATTATTGTTTAGATTCGAACGATTTAACGATAATTTGAACGATAATCATTGGGTGGAATAGGGCACTCAGGCCAAGCCGTCTATAGGTGCCCATATAGGTTCCCAATTTTTGTCCACCCTATGCACATAGCATGGCTTAATGTCTATGTTTTCTCTATTGGGAAAGGGGTACGTTGCAACTTATCGCCTTAGGGTCGGGATGTGAAAATCCAGAAACGGCCCCTCTCCTGTCCTCAGTTTGGGTTTGGGGTTTAGTAGCTCAGTTCAATTTAACTGAATGGAGCAGAATAGCAATACCACACACAACCTGAAGACAGGGGTGGCACTGTTTTTGAAAGAAAGTAGCTGCACTTTTTCTATTTTTCTGGATGGCCCCTTTAAGGTCAAAACCTTTAGGTAAAAAACCTTTCCTGCTCTTGACAGTTCCTGTCAGACTGGAAAGAATACACCCCTTCCTGCAGGACATACAGCAGCTGATAAGTACTTGAAGACTGAAGACCTTTTAATAGAAGTAATTTACAAGTCTATATTACTTTTTGAAACCAGTTGATTTGAAAGAAAAAAATTTTCGCCAGAGTGCCCCTTTAAATTATCATTCCCTAACAGAATACATGAATTTTAAAATGAAAGAAACAGCTAATTTTTTTTAGATGGCTGTTGAAATAACTGACTTCCAGTACTTATCAGCTGCTATATGTCCTGCAGGAAGTCGTGTATTCTTTCCAGTCTGACACAGTGCTCTCTGCTGCCACCTCTGTCCATGTCAGGAACTGTCCAGAGCAGGAGAGGTTTGCTATGGGAATTTGTTCCTGACATGGACAGAGGTGGCAGCAGAGAGCACTGTGTCAGACTGGAAAGAATACGCCACTTCCTGCAAGGCATACAGCAGCTGATAAGTATGGGAATACTTGAGATTTTTAAATAGAACTCAATTACAAATCTGTATAACTTTCTGAAATCAGTTAATTTGAAAAAAATAAAAATAAAATAAAAAATTTCGCTGGAGCACCCCTTTAAATTTTAACATTAAAGGACCAGCTAATTATTTTGATGGCAGTTACAATAACAGACTTTTTTTTTCAGCTGATTTTCTTAACACATTATTTGATTGAAGCCAGCTGTTTTTTTTACATACTTTTTGAACCGTAAACTGTTGGCTGTTGTACGATTCAAAAAAAAAATAAAAAAAGCGGCAGTTTTTACTATGTGTGAACATAGCCCGAAACACACAGAAAGCAAAATTCAGAGAATTTGTGTACTGTCGAGGGGCTTTCCCTGTGTTACGGGGGAACTCTGCAGTTTTTGCACGGATTACCATTACCCATATAGCGTGGCCGGACATCTGCTTTCAGTATGTTCCCATTTCTCCAGAAAATAACTCCTCCTGACAGTAGAGCCGCTGCCCGGTCGGGGGTAGAAAGTTACAGCGCAGCTGTCTAAATAAATGTGTTACTTCCACTACAAATGCTCAGTCTTTCCCATCGCATCTTACAAAAGTGCCTCGCGTTAAAAAGACAGATTTACTCCAGAGCAGAACTCCTTCCCTGGCTCTCTGTAAAAGGAGATTTTATATCATACCGCTGGTGGTGTCGCCGATTTATAAGGTTGTCGCCCCCCCCCCTATAAGGTTATGATGAGTACAGAGACCCTGAATGGGTCCGTCTGTTTTTGGAGAGTCTACGGCACATGGGGGAATATAGAGTTGCCCCGATCCTTAAGGGATTTGTTACTTTATATTGGCATTTATACAGGTTCATATGTCTTATAGCGAGGAGGAAAATACTACCGGTTGTGTGCTGATTCTTTATGTATCATGTCACTGTGATACACCGGCGGAGCCTTTATATGGCTTTTTATGCTCCGATCAGGGATATCCGGGACTTTTTACTGTTCTCTTCAATGCAGCATTTACATTTTGTTTATACCTCATCCGGTCCTATTACATTTTCGTCTGATCACTTGTAAAATAGTATATAGGACACGGGGGGGGACAACAAACAAAATGTGGTGTATCTGCGCGACTATAAAGCTGGCCTTTATGTATAGGATGGCGAATGGTCAAACATCATCTCTCCTGATGAATGCTCAACTCAGTGAGTTCTCAATGGTAAGGGGTTAGCCTGGATTTAAAACAAAAACAAAAAAACATGGCTACTTTCTTGTAAAAATAGCTCCACCCCTGTCCTCAGGTTGTATGTGGTATTACAATTCAGCTCCATTCACATCTATGGAACTGAGCTGTAATACCACATCCAAACTGAGGCCAGGAGTGGTGCTGTTATGGATAAAAGTGGCCATGTTTTTCTAAGCTCGGATAAGCCATTAAAGCTACTGCTAGATTTTTCTGACGGTGACTTATCTCCCTGGGTGTAAAAGGATTGGGCAGATGAAATCCAATATGCCTGATCCTTTTCTTCCCCAATTTCTGCCATCACGTGAGGGCCGGGAAGCCACATATACATTAGATGCTTGACCAGAAGAACTATTTAAAGGGCCAGAATAGGGGGAGATTTATCAAACATGGTGTAAAGTGAAACCGGCTCAGTCGCCCCTAGCAACCAATCAGATTCCACCTTTCATTTTCCAAAGAGTCTGTGAGAAATGAAAGGTGGAATCTCCTGTCTTCGCTCCTATTCGACGGAGAGATGGCAGCAGATCTAATGCTAACATTGTTGAAAGACAAATGACAGAAACGATCAGCCGACATCTGACATCTGGTGGATGAGGTAGAAGAATACTTAGAAGAAGAGAATACTTGTGCCCGTGTATTGACCTTTGGGTCTTCACACCACCTTATGGCCCCTAGAGGGTGACACAAGGCCCAGACCTTGTTACCTGGGATGAGCGGAATGCTGAGGGTTCCCTGCTGACAACCGCGCTGCCAGATAGAGTTATTAGGCTTACCGCAACTTTGCTCTATCCGGAGCAGTTCCTAGCTTACTGCTGTCCGTGGATACTGTCCTGCTTTGGCTTTAGCTGTCCAGGAATGATAGGAGTTGTAGTTTTGCAACGGCTGGAGAGCCAAGGTTCCCTACCCCTATAGTATAGATCCTAGTTGCCCCAGTTGTGTCTTGCAACAGTCCAGGCTAGTACACGACCACAGGGGGGCGCAATAGAGCTTGGCTATAGTTACAAGCTATAATCTCCCTGGAAGACATAGACTAGGAAGCTTGGAATAGCAATGTTTTATTCCCGGACAGTAAGACGCATTCAGGATTTTGCCGAGCGGATGCGGACAATCCCAGTATATGGATAATTTATTATAGCCGGTACAATGCCTGCATCACATAGGAAGGCAGCGAAAATTCCTCATGATCTGATGATTAGTACAAGCCGGGCGGCCTGAGCGGCAGCTGAGGCATTTACAAGGGCTGGCAACCTTCCCGAAGCTTCACTGCAAATTCTGCATGCAAATTAAATGAATTGTGATCCGCTTCATTAACTCTGAACCAACGGATTGCACCAATCTAGCATTTCTGCAGACACACACGCAAAAAAAAAAAAAAAAAAAATTACAAAAGAATTTCCTGCTGTGGTTTTCAGGCTACAATTCAATAGGAATAATTTTTCTTTTTTTTTCTTTTCTTTTTTTCTTTTCTGACAAAACTTAATTGGGATGAATATGGAGACACGGTCGTAATTGGAAGGAGTCTTATTTATAACGGCATCAAACATTTAACTACTTGAAACAGCTTGAGCGCAGGACGAGGCTCGCATGAGAGACACTTAAAGGGTGACACAGGCGAGTGACGTATGTTTCAGGCGCCATCTAGTGGTGCTGGGTAAAACTGCAGGGACTGTATAGGTTCCATATGTAAATGGTTTCTCAATGGGTTCATGTTGCAAAACATAAATAGTAATACAGATTAAAGGGGTACTCCAGCGGGGGGGGGGGGCACTTTTGCACTGGGACCGGGGACGAGGTGGCCGAGGGAAAAGACGTCCACTCACCTCCCCGGTTCCAGTGGCGGGTCCCACATCGCTGCGCTCCAGTGCCGGATCCTGACTCCTTCACTGAGTGGCTGAGCGGACCTGAGACATCGCGTTTCGGGCCCGCGTCAGACACCCGGAAGCGGCCGGGAACATAGACTAAGTATGAGTATAATATAGTAATATAGATCAAGTATCAGTATAGTATAGTAGTAGTAATATTACTAAAGTATAGTATCGTAATACAGATCAAGTATCAGTATAGTATAGTAATAGTAATATAGATCAAGTATCAGTATAGTATCAGTATCGTATAGTAGTAGTAATATTACTATAGTATAGTATAGGTATATAGATCAAGTATCAGTATAGTATAGTATAGCAATATAGATCAAGTATCAGTATAGTATAGTAATATAGATCAAGTATCAGTATAGTATCAGTATCGTATAGTAGTAGTAATATTACTATAGTATAGTATAGGTATATAGATCAAGTATCAGTATAGTATAGTAATATAGATCAAGTATCAGTATAGTAATAGTAATACTACTATAGTATAGTATAGCAATATAGATCAAGTATCAGTATAGTATAGTAGTAGTAATATTACTATAGTATTGTATAGTCATATAAATCAAGTATAGTATAGCATAGTAATAGTAATACTACTGTAGTATAGTATAGTAATATAGATCAAGTATCAGTATAGTATAGTATAGTAATATAGATCAAGTATCAGTATAGTATAGTATAGTAATATAGATCAAGTATCAGTATAGTATAGTATAGTATAGTAATATAGATCAAGTATCAGTATAGTATAGTAATAGTAATAAGAATGAAGTATCAGTATAGTATAGTAATAGTAATATAGATCAAGTACCTGTATAGTTTAGTAATAGTATTATAGATCAAGTATCAGTTCTGTAGCACAGCCAGGGCCGTATTTACCACTAGGCACCCATGGTCCGGTGCCTAGGGCAGCACCTTGCAGGGGGGCAGCACCAGGGAGCAGGGGGAAAGAAAAAACACATTTTTTTGTTTTTATTTTTTTAGTTTCCCTCCTCTCGTTCAGACTTGCCAGTAAATCTGGTGTCTTTTCCAGGGGGGTGGGGGGTATGGTGGTATTGGTCAGGTCTGGTATCGCCAATAGGTGCGTGAAGATGGGGCGTCTCCAGGTTTAGTGCCTAGGGCAGCAGCAGCTGTTAATACAGCCCTGAGCACAGCCCAACACTCCCTGTTATATTTCAGATATTCCAATGCTACCCCTACACCAGCGCCACTATAAGGTGGGTATTGTACCAATTTCCATTTAAATATATTGATAAAATTGAACAGGATTCCATCAACATAATACATTGTATAGGGGAATGGAAGCATTTAGTATAACTATATCCTGCCAGTACTGGAGGTATTGCGGCTATGGCTTGGTACATGGGTACAATATGCCAGCACTCTGCATTTGTGTAATCTGCATGAATTACATCTATACAATGATGTGTTCATTCACAGACAGCAAGCAGATGTGTATAGTAAAGGGTGTATAGTAAACGTTTCAATACATAATGAGGGACTAAAGGAGTAGTGTGTCTCCTCGACTTACAAACTGGAGTATGGAACAATGCAATGCTTCATGGGAAAAGAGTATGCAAAGTAGCTAATTTCCAGAAGGAAAAGAACTTGCTGTACAGCACCACCTAGTGGAGGCAGCTTACTATGCAATCAATATTCAATAAATAGGGCTTTGGCTTTGGCTCTCCAGGCATGATGGGAATTGTAGTTTTTGCAACAGTAGGAGCGGTGTTGCATTTCTGCTTTAAAGGGTCAGAGGTCTAGATGGGTCAGGGTCTTAGTGCTGAGACCCCCTCCGACACAGCTGGGTGAAGAACGAGGCACCCAACTATGTCTAACCCCTCTGTGTGATGTGGCAATAGATGCAGCGACATCTGGATAACGTTAATGTACACGTTCTAATAGAAAATGTAAGAAAATCCCACAAATATGACAGTAAACCACAGAGGTTGTAATGGCAGATCCCAGCTCCATAGAGGATCAGACCACAGCCAGGCTGCAGACTCTATGTAGGATGGAATTGGGACGCATGAGCAATCATAGAAACACTGAGATTTAATGTTCCTTCTTGGTATACCAGTATATCTGTGTAGAATCATCATAATTAATTAAACTCCTATTTAAAAATGTCAAGTCTTCCAGTACTTATCAGCTGCTGTATGTCCTGCAGGAAGTGGGGTATTCTTTCCAGTCTGACATAGTGCTCTCTGCTGCCACCTCTGTCCATGTCAGGAACTGTCCAGAGCAGGAGAGGTTTTCTATGGGGATTTGCTGCTGCTCTGGAGAGTTCCTGTCATGGACAGAGGTGGCAGCAGAGAGCACTGTGTCAGACTGGAAATAATACACCACTTCCTACAGGACATACAACAGCTGATAAGTACTGGAAGACTGGAGATTTTTAAATAGAAGTAAATTACATTTGATTTGAAAGAAAAAAATGCTGGATAACCCCTTTAAGAGTGGTTCAGGAGGTAACAAAGTAAATGTGAGATCATGATGCCAATAGGATTTCTTCAGGTCTGGTTTGCAGATTTAAAGGGGTACTCCAGGGGGGGGGGTACTTTTTCGCTGGGACCGGGGGCGAGGAGGCTGAGGGAAAAGACGTCCACTCACTTCCCCGTTTCCAGCGGCAGGTCCCGCATCGCGGCGCTCCGGTGCCCGGTTCCCGGCCACTTCCTGGTGTCTGACACGGGCCCGTGACGTCTCAGGTCCGCTCAGCCAGTAAGTGAAGGAGGTGGGATCCGTTTCAAGTCCGCTCAGATCCCGACTCCTTAACTGACTGGCTGAGCGGACCTGAGACGTCACGTCGCGTCAGACACCAGGAAGTGGCCAGGAACCGGGCACCGGAGCGCCGCGATGCGGGACCCGCCGTGAAAAAGTGCCCCCCCCCCGCTGGAGTACCCCTTTAAAGAGGTAGTTCACAAAAATAATATTTCATATCATCTGGTGCCAAAAAGTGCCAGCGATTTGTAATTTACCTCTATTAAAAAATCTCAGCTCTTCCAGTACTTATCAACTGCTGTATGTCCTGCAGAAAGTGGTGTATTATTTCCAGTCTGACACAGTGCTCTCTGCTGCCGCCTCTGTCCATGTTAGGAAGTGTCCAGAGCAGCAGCAAATCCCCATATAAACCTCTTCTGCTCTCCAGACTGGAAACAATGCCACTTCCTGCAGGACGTACAGCAGCTGATAAGTACTGTAAGTCAGAAGTAAGACTTCGCCAAAGGGCGACCATTGATCCTGGGGGGAAGGAAGGTTATTTGGGCTTGCAATGGAAAATAGCTACCTCTAATAAGACAGCTGTGTTCCTCATGGGAGGGACCTAATTTGCATAGTTTGTTTTCCCACAATCCACTGCTTGTAACTTGTTCTCTTCAATAAAAACAACCCCCATTAGACACTGTTAAAACCTAGAATTACTAATATACATTATATTTTTCCCTGCATTCAGAATATGTTCTCTTCGTAACCGTCCCATATTTCTTCCCCCTCTTTGAATCCGATCAAGAATTCCAGGAACGTTTCTCCGGTCTAAATGGCATAAATTCCCTTTAAATTGTCCGTGACGAATGTTAATACACGGAGCTGTTGCAGATACCATTCGGAAAGGTCTGCAGATGGAGCTGTTGACTTGTCATTTTCGCACTTCTCGCAGACGATGTGTCACACACAGCAAGTCCCGGTGTGACAGCCGCCTAGACACAAAGCACAGACATGTTTCCCTTTGTGACAGCGGCTTACTCGGTGTGCGAGCTATGCCCGGTATGTGAACAGCTACTAATGTAAACAAAACTCCCAGATAGGTCTGTGACATTTACTACTAGTTATACACACTACAATGTCAAAGTATTAACATTACGCTGGTGGAATGATGATCAGAATACTAATAATCTCTTCTAAAAATTATACTGCATATAAAACATTAAATAAACACTAGACTATGCTATACCTGTAGCCACCAATAGGGGATCTAAGGAGCTTACTTCATACTGTTTATACATTTAATTCTATAATAATACAGTATGCAGTTTGCTCTGAAGCTCCCTCTAGTGGTGGCTGCAGGTAGTCAGAATTTTATCAACAGGAATAACCAGGATTTAGAGCTATGTGTTAGGTGTAAATGGTGGCTTAGCCACTTTAGAGACTTAGCCATTTAAGCTATATAATCCATTTAAGAAATGAATGCAGTAGCATTGAGAAGTTCATAGGGAATTTATTAAATTAATAAATGTTTAATGTTTTGTCAGAAACAGCGCCACAGTTGTCTACAGGCCGTGCCTGGTATTACAGCTCATCCACATGGAACATAGCAAGAGTCACAATTTTTCCTATCAAACTGGTTTTCGCTTTTGCAAGTCCATCCAAAGGCTTGCATCACAGGGGCATTTTGATGACTTTCCTAGGGTCAGGCTTATATTTTCTTCATGCCTTTTTAAATGTAGATGATTAGCAAAATGTGGATAACCAGCAACCCCAGGCACAGGTCATGGACAAGAGTGGAAAGGGCCATCTGATCCCTGAAAAACTGTCCATCCAGATACTTTCAAGGCAGAGAGCGGTCAGGCATATTGGGTTTCAACTGCCTGACCCTTTTGTTCTTAGAGAAATAAGTCGTTGCCTCAACTTTATTCAATCTATAAAAAGATTAGTAAATCTGTGGATTTTTCTGTAATAACACGTTTTGAGCCCTTGAGGTCATCATACCAGTTGGCCAAACAGATGATGCCGGGGGAGAGAAGGATCAGACATGTTGGAATTCATCTTCACAACCCATTTGTTTTTGGAGAGATAAGCCATCACTAGAGATGAGAAGACTTACCAAACTGTTCAGGTTCTGCAATGTTCTCCGAACCCTAATTTTTGGCATTTTACTCCCGGTGACGGGAAAAGTTAAAAACCGCCCTAGAGCTGCTAAGAAAACATGGATACAGCCTATGTCCATGGGGCTGCAGTTAAATGCTGAACATTTGGGTACAGAGAGCATTACCGAACCCAAACAGTTCGGTAAGTCCGCTCTTTCCTAGCCATCTGCTAGGAGTCTGGCAACTGCTTACCCTTCCTCTCTCTATTAGGAACGCATTAACGCAAAACAGTATATGGAGAAATCAAGAGAGATAACCATTGGCTGGATGACTATAAGACCAAAGAGTATGGCTATCTTTAGCATAAGTGCTTCTAAGCTCCAGTCCTCATGGCCCACCAACAGGTCTTATTGAGGATTTCCTTAGTATTTCACAGGTGATATAATTATATTCAGTGCATCAGGTATTATCACAGGTGATATAATTATACTCGGTGCATCAGGTAGTAGCACAGGTGATATAATTATACTCATCAGGTATTATCACAGGTGATATAATTGTACTCAGTGCATCAGGTAGTATCACACGCGAAATAATTACACTTGGTGCATCAGGTATTATCACAGGTGATATAATTATACTTGGTGCATCAGGTATTATAACAGGTGATATCATTATACTCATCAGGTATTATCACTGGGGATATAATTATACTTGGTGCGTCGGGTATTATAACAGGTGATATCATTATACTTGGTGCATCAGGTATTACAACAGGTGATATCATTATACTCATCAGGTATTATCACTGGGGATATAATTATACTCAGTGCATTAGGTATTATCACAGGTGATATAATTATACTTGGTGCATCGGGTATTATAACAGGTGATATCATTATACTTGGTGCATCAGGTATTACAACAGGTGATATCATTATACTCATCAGGTATTATCACAGGGGATAAAATTATACTCAGTGCATCAGGTAGTATCATAGGGGATATAATTATACTCACTGCATAAGGTATTATCACAGGTGATAAAATTATATACTCAGTGCATTAGGTATTATCACAGGTGCTCTTTTTATGGGATATCCTCCAATCCTGAACCGTTTGGTGAGCCTCGAGGACTGGAATGGAGAAGCACTGACATAGCAAACACCACAGATATGATAGACCAAGTTATTTCTAAGCAACCTCTTCTCATTAGTATCAGACCCGCAGCGGATCCTACCCCCCCCCCCCCCCCCCCCCCCAAGTCCGGCTTACCGTGATATTTACAGACCGCAGCCTCTGGATTCACCTCTTTTCTTATTCTTTCTATAGAGAGAAAATGAAAAATCAACGAATTATCATAAAATTCTTAATGTCAGCGGAAACAAGCAAAGTCCTGAAACAAAAGCCACGACGGAACAAAGATTCAGTAAAGGCTGCAAGTTTCTTTTCTCATTTCATCCGACACAGAGGGCGACTCCATGTTTAATGTGAGGCTTGTAATGGTATATACAGTAGAGGTATATTGAAAAGAATACTATGTAATTCAGAGGTAGGGAACCTTGGCTCTCCAGCTGTTGCAAAACTACAACTCCCATCATGCCTGGACAGCCAAAGCTTTAGCTGTCCAGGCATGATGGGAGTTGTAGTTTTGCAACAGCTGGAGAGCCAAGGTTCCCTACCTCTGATATAATTCAAGAAGTCCAGCGAAAAATTTTATTAAAGTATTGTTTTGCCCCCAAAAGTCATACAAATCCCCAATATACACTTATTATGGGAAATGCTTATAAAGGTCTTTTTTCCCTGCACTTACTACTGCATCAAGGCTTCACTTCCTGGATAACATGGTGATGTCACTTCATGGATAAAATGGTGATGTCACTTCCTAGATAAAAATGGTGATGTCACTTCCTGGATAAAATGGTGATGTCACTTCCTGGATAACATGGTGATGTCACTTTCTGGATAACATGGTGATGTCACTTCCTGGATAACATGGTGATGTCACTTCCTGGATAAAATGGTGATGGTAACTTCCTGGATAACATGGTGATGTTACTTCCTAGATAACATGGTGATGTCACTTCCTGGATAACATGGTGATGTCACTTCCTGGATAACATGGTTATGTCACTTCCTGGATAAAATGGTGATGGTAACTTCCTGGATAACATGGTGATGTTACTTCCTGGATAAAATGGTGATGTCACTTCCTGGATAACATGGTGATGTCACTTCCTGGATAACATGGTGATGTCACTTCCTGGAAAACATGGTGATGTCACTTTCTAGATAAAATAGTGATGTCACTTCCTGGATAACATGGTGATGTCACGACCCGACTCCCAGAACTGTGTGGGCTGTGGCTGCTGGAGAGGATGATGGCAGGGGGACACTGAGGGACACAGGGCACTGGAGGGCCATCATCCTCTCCAGCAGCCACAGCCTGCAAAGCTCTGGGAGTTGGGTCGTGACATCACCATTTTATCCAGGAAGTGACATCACCATTTTATCTAGGAAGTGACATCACCATGTTATCCAGGAAGTGACATCACCATTTTATCTAGGAAGTGACATCACCATGTTATCCAGGAAGTGACATCACCATGTTATCCAGGAAGTGACATCACCATGTTATCCAGGAAGTGACATCACCATGTTATCCAGGAAGTGACATCACCATGTTATCCAGGAAGTGATATCACCATGTTATCCAGAAAGTGACATCACCATGTTATCCAGGAAGTGAGATTACCATGTTATCCAGGAAGTGACATCACCATGTTATCCAGGAAGTGACATCTCCATGTTATCCAGGAAGTGACATCACCATGTTATCCAGGAAGTGACATCACCATGTTATCCAGGAAGTGGCCTCACCATGTTATCCAGGAAGTGAAGCCTCGATGCAGTAGTAAGTGCAGGGAAAAAAGCACTTTATAAGCATTTCCCAATAATTTTATGGTCAGATCTAAATCAACGATCAAGGACACACAAACAATTTTTCGATCGTGTCTGCAATTACACAGAACAATTATCGTCTAAATTTGAACGATATAACGATTTTTCGCAGATAATCATCCTGTGTAATAGGGCCCTTAGATAGGACAGCAGAAATCTACTGACAGAGTCACTTTAAGTATAACACAGTGTCCATTCACATCAATGAGTTAGCTGTGTAATGCTGGAAAGGACAGCTTCTCCAGGGAGAAACACTGTAACTAACAGTTCTCAGTAATTCTAGTTAACTCGGAATTCTAGTAACTGGAGACCCCCTTTAAACAGAACTATCTTTACAGTTAACCCTTTAAGGACATGGCCCATTTTCGTTTTTACGTTTTCGGTTTTTCCTCCTTGTGTTTAAAAGGCCATAGCACTTGCATTTTTCCACCTAGAAACCCACATGAGCCCTTATTTTTTGCTTCACTAATTGTACTTTGCAATTACAGGCTGAATTTTTGCATAAAGTACACTGCGAAACCAGAAAAAAATTCAAAGTGTGGTGAAATTGAAAAAAAAACCCGCATTTCTTTTATTTGGGGGAAATGTGTTTTTGCGCCATTCGCCCTGTGGTAAAACTGACTTGTTATGCATGTTCCTCAAGTCGTTACGATTAAAACGATATATAACATGTATAACTTATATTGTATCTGATGGCCTGTAAAAAATTCAAACCGTTGTTAACCAATATACGTGCCTTAAAATCGCTCCATTCCCAGGCTTATAGCGCTTTTATCCTTTGGTCTATGGGGCTGTGCGAGGTGTCAGTTTTTGCACCATGATGTGATCTTTCTATCGGTACCTTGATTGCGCATATACGTCTTTTTGATCGCTTTATATTACATTTTTTCTGGATTTGATGCGACCAAAAATGCGCAATTTTGCACTTTGGGATTTTTTTGCGCTGACGCCGTTTACCGTACGAGATCAGGAATGTGATTAATTAATAGTTCGGGCGATTACGCACGCGGCGATAGCAAACATGTTTGTTTATTTATTTATTTGTTTACTTTTATTTAAAACCTGGGAAAAGGGGGGTGATTCAGACTTTTATTAGGGGAGGGGGCTTTTTACTATTAACAACACTTTTTTTTTTACACATATACTAGAAGCCCCCCTGGGGGACTTCTAGTATATACACTGTGATCTCTCATTGAGATCTCTGCAGCATAGATATGCTGCAGAGATCCATGAGATCGGCACTCGTTTGCTTTCGGCTGCTGCAGCCGAAAACGAACGAGTGCCGAGCCGAGGACGGCGCCATCTTGGACGCGTCCCCGGCCGGCATGAGTAACGGAGATCGCTCCTCCGGGACAAGGTCCCGGAGGAGCGATCTCCCCCACTAGACACCAGGGAAACGTTGCCTCCGGTAATCGGAGGCAGCTGTCAACTTTGACAGCTGCCTCCGATTAGCTAATTAGCGGGCACGGCGATCAGACCGTGGATCGCGGCACCCGGGATCGCGGCACTTCAAAGCGGGGCCGCCGCGCGGCCCCGCTTTGAAGTGCTAGTGCGGACATATGACGTACCGGTACGTCATATGTCCTTAAGAGGTTAAAGAGTCACTGTCGTATTTTTTTTTTTTGCAGAAATCAATAGTCCAGGCGATTTTAAGAAACGTTGTAATTGGGTTTATTAGCCAAATCTGCCATTATCTGCATGTAAAAAGCCTTTTCCCAGGTCCCCCCCTCCTTCCTCTTTTTCATCCACTCTGAAAAATCTGAAAATTGTGACTTGTTGCAGGAGACGTCCCCTGTCTGTTCTAGGGAGAGGGGAGGGGGGAGGAGGAAGGAGGGAGTTAGCCGGCAGCAGAAAGCAGATAACAGAGGATTACAGGCACGGAGCTGGGTGACAGCTGTAATCCGAGCTCAGACAGGTCACTGGTGATGGTCAGAACAGATAACGGGTGAGGGATTTGTAGATTAACTCTTTGTTGTCCTGTTTTGGTCTTTTCTTTAGCTCTCTCCATAGGAGAACAATGAAGACAGGGGGGAGAGCTTCAAACTGCTTTTTCATGATAAAAATGCATTTTTCGGATAATAAACCCAATTACAAAGTTTCTTAAAATCGCCTGGACTATTGATTTCTGCAAAAAAAAATTCACGACAGTGACACTTTAACTATTATTGCTTATTCAATAATGAAAGAGCCGCTCTATATTCTGTCCAGCAAGTAAAGCTTGATAGTTTAATAAAGTGCCATGCAATATTTATTATCGTCCGATTGCCTTGTTTTATTTGTACAATCACAAAAGGGAATGGTTTAAAGTGTCACTGTCGTTTTTTTTTGCAGAAATCAATAGTCCAGCAGATTTTAGGAAACTTTGTAATTGGGTTTATTAGGCAAATCTGCCATTATCTGCAGTCAAAAAGACTTTCCCCAGGTCCCCCCTTCCCTCCTCTCTCTCATTCACTGCTCATTATCAGGAAATCTTGACTATTTTACATCTATGGAGAGGGGAGGGGGGGAGGAGGGAGATTAGTCGCCAGCAGAGAGTAGATAACAAAGGATTACACAGTGGGAGCTGTGTGAAAGCTGGTATTCAGAGGTCAGAGAGGTCAGTGCTGACTTCAGAGGAGATAGCCCGATGATGTAGCTGTAAATTAACTCTTTGTTGTCCTGTTTTGGTGTCTCATCTTCCTCCAACCCTCCCCTCTCCATAGAAAACAATGAAGACTGGGGGGATAGTTTCAAACTGCTTTTTCATGATAAAAATGCTTTTTTCGGCTAATAAACCCAATTATAAAGTTTCTTAAAATCGCCTGTACTATTGATTTCTGCAAAAAAAAATTAAATAACAGTGACACTTTAATGATACTGGTAAGATAATGATATCAGATCAGACTGTCACATATCACATTAGGCAAAGCCCCGACTCCCAATACTATAGAACTCTATCCAGTTATGGACTCCCCACCATGGTCCTTCATTGTAGATGCATACAATTCAGCACTCAGTCTCCGTGCAGGGGCTCGTGTAAAGCGCGGCATATGGAAAGCCTCAGGACCTGCGGCTCCGCTCATCCAAATGGCAGAATGCAAAGTAATGAAGATTAGCAGGAGAGCAGACAATCCGAAGAGGCCAGGCATCAAATAAGACAGAAAAGTGCTGAAAGCGATACAGCCCAGCTGCAAATGCCATTAGCGAGCAAGTCATGGGATCCAAGATACATCCCCGACTATGGGGCCAAAAACTTTTTAAGGGGTTGTGTGACATTAGGAAAAAGAGAAGAGTGTGATTCCCCCCCCCCCCCCAAAAAAAAAAAAAAGAAAACAGCGCCACTCTTGTTCTTGGGCTGTGTCTGGAATTACAAGCCAAAGTCACTTAATTAAAGGGGTACTCCTGAAAAAAAAAATCGTTTTTAAATCAACAAAGTTATACTGATGTGTCATTTACTTCTATAAAAAAAAAAAAAAAAAACAGTACTTATCAGCTGCTGTTTGTCCTGCAGGAAGTGGTGTATTCTTTCCAGTCTGACACAGTGCCATCTGTCCATGTCAGGAACTATCCAGAACAGGAGAGGTTTTCTATGAGAATTTGCTACTGGACAGTTCCTGACATGGACAAAGTTTGCAGCAGAGAGCACTGCGTCAAACTGGAAAGAATACACCACTTCCTGCAGGACATACATGAGTTGCTAAGTATTGGAAACCATGGTCCTTTAAACATCTGTATAACTTTCTGACACCAGTTGATTGGGAAAACAATTATGTCTGAGCTGCAATACTAGATACAGCCTATGGACATCAGTGGCGCTGTTTCTGCAGACAATCGCAGACTTTCCTTCTAACCACACGCAATGCTTGGACTGAGTCTGCATCTTACACGTGAATATGGTTCAACTACAATACCAGACCCAGCCTGTAAACAACAGTGGTGCTGTTTTATTTTATTTTTTTATCACAAAAAACTCCTTTGAGGGAAGGTCATTCAAGATGGAAGAGATATATTTTCTTGTTGACTCTGTATGGATTTGGGGCTACACAGCAATTCCATGAGCAGCTAGGTGTGCGGGGGGTTGGCTGGATCATTAGAATTCAGTAAATGAGTAAGGGTCACTAAGGTTAGCCCCCTCTGATCCTTGCAATATGGAGCCACTGTATAAGCCCCCCTTCACACATCAGGAAAATCCATCCGGGTTCTTTGTCAGGAAATCCGGATAGATTTCCTTGGCCTATGGGGTTCAATTGGGTATGGACACCCGTAAGGAGGGCCAAACTTTTTAGAACATATTCTATAATTGTCCAAACTTCTGTTACAGTTGGCCCATAAAACCCACTGGAAGCCCATCTTGAAACAGTCCGGAATTTTGGGTGCTTTTGCTTAGCAGTCTGGGTCAGTGCCAGCACCTGGGCAAGTACTGCCGGTGCTGACACTGGCCCTTTAACTGTATGCACTCCTAATTTGGGCAAGTACTGCCGGTGCTGACACTGGCCCTTTAACTGTATGCACTCCTAATTTGAAGCGCATACAGTTAAATGTGGTGCTGTGTTTAACAGGGCCGGGAGCCATTGGCTCCCAGCCCTGTCAATCACTTTTTATGCCTCTGTCCACAAGAGGCCGCTACCCCTGTCCCCCAAAGTTTTGTGGCTCAAAGGAAGAAGCCGGAAGGGAGCACCAGTGCAGCGGGTAAGTATGTGTTTGGGTTATTTTTCCCCTCCATTTTTAAGATCAGGAAAACCTTCCTGACATGTTAGATATTTGGGGTATATACTAAGGCTTCATCTTTAAATGACAATTCCCTTCTCCGATGTGACTGTGTAGAATTAGTTTTTCTTTTCTAGTATAATAAGTCCAGCAGAGAAAAGAAACGGTCCCCGGTCTGACAGATCTGACAATTTCAGCGATGGACTCTTCAAAAGAGCGGCTGATCTATCCGTGAAATGATGCCTTCCCATTAAGTGTGACAAATGTTATATTGGACCGCCACGAATTGCAGACAAACAAAAAGGGACGTTCAAAGGAGGAGATCAGACTGGCTTTCATGTGCTGGTAACATAGCAGGAAGATATCTTAGCAGGGATGGTCAGTCATGTTAGCCAAGCGGAGAATTTAGAAGCCAACATCAAGGAAGTGGAAATAATTCAGTCACTCACTAAACAATGCACAATCTACTACTGAGGTCTCGCTTCTTAGGGTGCGTTCACATGTGGCATAGCTTTCCTATGGCATAGTCACGCCAGATCAAAAAGATCGGTTCTGTGCCCTGTTTCAGCCTTGTATTTGATGTTCCTATTCGGGATGGCATCAGATCATTGGAATTAAACTTTACAAAAAAAGTGCAATTTACTTCTATTAAAAAATGTCAAGTCTTCCAGTACTTATCAGTTGCTGTATGTCCTGCAGGAAGTGGTGTATTCTTTCCAGTCTGAAACAGTGCTCTCTGCTGCCACCTCTGTCCATGTCAGGAACTGTCCAGAGCAGTAGCAAATACCCATAGAAAACCTCTCCTGCTCTAGACAGTTCCTGACATGGACAGAGGTGGCAGTAGAGAGCACTAGAAGTACAAATCTCTGGCACTTTCTGGTACCAGTTCATTTGAAAGAATTTTTTTTGTGACCTACCCCTTTAAAGGGGAATTTTTTTTTCCCGAAGAACAATTTTATATTAATATCCAAGGGCTTGCCGTAATTCAATGTACTATTCTGAGCTACTCTTCTCACCCACTGTTGGTTTTTCCGAGCAATATCAGACGATAGTTGTGGTCCTATTAAAGAATAGGGGATTGTGCAAACATCCCCTCGAAGATGAACGTTGAAGTCTTCATTTGGAAGTAGAGTAAAATTCCCATTATCGTATGGGTAAATGTCCGTAATATGGATCCAAAATATGGACGTACAGTGAAACCTTGAATTACGAGCATAGGGGGAGACTTATCAAACATGGTGTAAAGTGAAACTGGCTCAGTTGCCCCTAGTAACCAATCAGATTCCACCTTTCATTCCTCACAGACTCTTTGGAAAATGAAAGGTGGAATCTGATTGGTTGCTAGGGGCAACTGAGCCAGTTTCACTTTACACCATGTTTGATAAATCTCCCCGATAATTTGTGCTGGGAACGTGCTTGTAATCCAAATTACTCGTATATTAAAGCAAATATTTTTATAAGAAATCATTGAAACGCAGATGATTCGTTCCGCAACCTGAAAATAGGATAGGTAAGGTGTTCTGTATTAATAAAGAATAAGGAACACTGTATCAGCAAAGAAAGGGTTAATCAGTTAACTCTCTCTCCACACACAACTCCCCAGGTGGCTGCAAAACCTGCTGGTGCTGATTCTAGTGCCGGCTGCCTGGACCAGCTATAGGTGAAGGGGTTAATTCAGGGGTCAGAGGGAAGCAGTGTCATGGGGACGTATTACACGGGGCGATTATCGTTGGAAAAATCGTTAGAACGTTCGGATTTCGTGTAATGGCAGGCAATAATTAAACGACCAACGAGAAACGGGGATTGGAGAAGAGACGGCAGGTGACCAATCACCAGCAGTATTGGTCAGGTAACATTGGGTTAAAATGAGAGGGCTTTCTACCCAGTACAGTATCCGGATGGAAATACGGGGGCTTAGGGGCCTATTCCACGGAGCGATAATCGGCCGAATCATCCCGATTTGGTCGATTATTGCTCTGTGGAATAGAGAGAACGATCAGCCGATGATCGTGTCATCGGCTGATCGTTCATTTAGGTTCAGACCTAAAATCATCGGTCGCCACCCGCGCATCGCACATCGCATCGCGACCGGCGATTTCAGCAGCACCATACATTACCTGTCCAGGCTGCAGGTCTTCTTCTTCCTCCCGGAACTGACAGACTGCTCAGCCACGGCCAGTGATTGGCTGAGCGGTCTGTCAGTTCAGACAGGCCGCTCCGAAGCTGCTGCAGCGCGGCATCGGGAAGAAGAAGGAGAAGTCCTGCGCCTGGACAGGTAATGTATGAAACAAGGGCTGCAAGGACATCGGTAATGATGTCCTTGCAGCCCTCGCTAAACGATTGTCGGGCCGTGGAATAGGCCCAGTAAACGAGCGCCGATCTAACAGATCCTGCGCTCTGCTTCTCCCCAGGTCCCGCGCGCTGCAGCTTCAGAGCAGCCTGTCTTAGCTGACAGGCTGCTAAGCCAATCACTGGCCGGGACTGCCGCGGCCAGTGATTGGCTGATCGGCCTGTCAACTAAGACAGGCCGCTCTGTAGCTGCAGCGCGTGGGACCCTGGGAGAAGCGGACCGCAAGAAGAGCCCTGGACCATGGATATGTAATGTATGCAGCTTAAGCAAGGGCTGCAAGGACATCGGTAATGATGTCCATGCAGCCCTTGTTAAACGATTATCGAGTTGTGTAATATGCCAAGTAAACGAGCGCCGATCTAGCTCGTTTACAGTTATTATCGGGCCCCCATTGGGCAGTGTAATAGTACCATAACTAATGGGGGTCCCAGTGGCTGGGCCCCTAATGATCAGCTATCCTGTTCATAAGGGATAACTATTAATTTGGGGACAACCACGTCGAAGAGATGGAGAAAATTTTTTTTTAAAATGGGTGGGCTGACTGGGTTAAAATAGGGGGAAAAAGCAATCATTGATGCAGTTCTGACAGTGGCCTGGTTCCATCTCTACACATATGTCCAATTAGCCAATCACAGGCTGAGGTCAGTCACCACAGGGCCAGTGATTGGCTAAAAAGGTATACCAGGTGGGTTGTGATGGATCCAGGGAGGCGGCGGCAGCTGTAATTTGCAAAGTTTAACTTTTTGAACTTTTTTTTACCCATACAGTTTATCTGTCCCAGTTTTATTATGATTTTATGTTCATGTCTGAAGACGAATCCAAGACAGATCCCATAAGATTATCCGGCATCGACGTTCCAGACCTCGTGAAGCTGAGAGTCATTACGGGAGTGCGGTTTAATTACGGAATAGGGGGAGTCGTTACAGATTAATAGAGGCCGTTACCTTTTACAACGCCTACATTATCTTTTCACACCACTTTAACACAAAGTTAAGAATATTAAAAACCATTTTACAGCAGAAACCGGCATATGATGAAGTAGCAGAAACAGCAGAAGAAGTGGATGGGAAATTTGTGGCAACTGCGTTTATTTCCTGGTGGGCATGGTCACCCAGGAGTCCTGCATGGCAAATCCACTTGGGTAAGTAGGGGGGTCCCACTGGATGCCTTAGCAGGTCAGGGTTTGGGGGGTGTTATCGAGCATGCCATATTCTGATTTAGGTGAATCAGGCAGCTCTGTGATGGGTACTGTGATGTGGATAGTATGAACCTCTCTGTTATAGGGCACTGTAATGGGTACCTGTGATGTGGATAGTGTGACCCGTTCCATTATAGAGCACTGTCATGGGCACTGTGATGTGGATGGTGTGACCTGCTTTGTTATAAGGCACTGTGATGTGGATCACAGTGTGACCCATTCCATTATAGAGCACTGTCATGGGCACTGTGATGTGGATAGTGTGACCCGCTCTGTTATAGGGCACTGTGATGGGTACTGTGATGTGGATGGTGTGACCTGCTTTGTTATAAGGGACTGTGATGTGGATGATAGTGTGACCCACTCTGTTATAGGGCACTGTCCTGGGTACTGTGATGTGGTTTGTGTAGCCCCCTCTTCTATAGGGCACTGTGATGGGTATTGTGAAGTGGATGGTGTGACCTGCTTTGCTATAGGGCACTGTGATGTGGATGGTGTGACTAGCTTTGTTATAGGGCACTGTGATGGGTACTGTGCTGTGGAAAGTGTGACCCTCTTTGTTATAGGGCACTGTGATGGGAATTGTGAAGTGGATGGTGTGACCTGCTTTGCTATAGGGCACTGTGATGGGTACTGTGATGTGGAAAGTGTGACCTGCTCAGTTATAGGGTACTGTGATGTGGATAGTGTGACCTGCTCTGTTATAGGGCACTGTGATGGGTACTGTTATGTGGATAGTGTGACCTGCTCTATTATAGGGCACTGTGATGGGTACTGTGATGTGGATAGTGTGACCTGCTCTATTATAGGGCACTGTGATGGGTACTGTGATGTGGATAGTGTGACCTGCTCTATTATAGGGCACTGTGATGGGTACTGTGATGTGGACAGTGTGACCCGTTCCATTATAGGGCACTGTGATGGGTACTGTGAGGTGGATAGTGTGACCTGCTCTGTTATAGGGCACTGTGATTGGTATTGTGATGTGGATAGTGTGACCTGCTCTGTTTTATAGTGTACTGTGATGGGTACTGTGATGTGGATAGTGTGACCTGCTCTATTATAGGGCACTGTGATGGGTACTGTGATGTGGACAGTGTGACCCGTTCCATTATAGGGCACTGTGATGGGTACTGTGAGGTGGATAGTGTGACCTGCTCTGTTATAGGGCACTGTGATTGGTATTGTGATGTGGATAGTGTGACCTGCTCTGTTTTATAGTGTACTGTGATGGGTACTGTGATGTGGATAGTGTGACCTGCTCTGTTATAGGGCACTGTGATGGGTACTGTGAGGTGGATAGTGTGACCTGCTCTGTTATAGGGCAGTGTGATAGGTACTGTGATGTAGTTAGTGTAGTTAGTTAGCGTGACCCATGCCTAATGCTCCTGCGAGGTCGATGGGCGCGAGATTTAACTAATTGCCAACTAATCATTTGTCCGTCAGTTATTGAAGGTGTATGGGGGTCTCAGCCATTGACTGATCACTGAATTGGGGGCTGAGTAACAGGTCTGGGGGAGGGGGGAGGTTACACAAGACACCCAGATGTGAAGCTGACTCCTCCACCAGGAATCCAGCTATCCTGCCGCTACATCATCGCTGCCGGGATCGGTGCTGGAAATTATTAGTATCTGGTAACATGAAAACACAACAGCAAGATGAGAAAAATGCTACAGAGATAATACACGCCAGTAACCAGTCACAGGACGGCCGCACTGTACATGTGGCAATAAAAAGTATTTACTCCACCCCCCCGCCAACCAATAAGATGGAAACCTAAGTCAAACTAATACTTATGGCCAAGTGTGAAGACAGACTATCAATTAAAAAAAAAATGGAATACCCCTTTAAAAAAAAAAAAAA
Source organism: Dendropsophus ebraccatus (assembly GCF_027789765.1). NCBI lineage: Eukaryota > Metazoa > Chordata > Amphibia > Anura > Hylidae > Dendropsophus > Dendropsophus ebraccatus. Next base: position 18,851,209 of record NC_091454.1, on the reverse strand, counting down.
CATAATTATCAAGGCCCATTGTATTTGTTTAAAAGTTCATTTAAGGTGGACCAGCTCCTTAAATATGGGAGTAAAAAGATTTGTGATGGAATAAAGATAGATTTAAAGGGGATATCCAGGGTTAGAAAAACATAGCTGCTTACTTCCAAGAACAACCTTATCCCTGTCCCCAGTATGGGAGCAGAGCTGTAATACCACACACAGCCTGATGACAGGGATGGCGCTGTATTGGGAAGAAGGAAGCTATGTTTGCAAAAACTATCTTAAATAACCCCTTTAAGATGGAATAAAGGATTTAAAGGGGTTATCCAGTGCTACAAAAACATGGCCACTTTTGCCCCTCTCTTGTCTCCAGATTGAGTGGGGTTTAAAAACTCAGTTCTATTGAAGTAAATGGAGCTTAATTGCAAACCACACCTGACCTGGAGACAAGAGAGGGGGAAAGTGGCCATGTTTTTGTAGCACTGGATAACCCCTTTAAGATGGAATGGCTTAGTAAGTATATATGTCTTTTGCTGCGTTTACACGAAACGATAATTGGCCCGATCGTACGATTAACAATGTCGGAGTAACGATTTTTTTTTCATAACAATCAGCGTTTAGACGGTACGATATATCGTACGAAAATTCGTTTTGCGATTGCTTAAGCCTATCTCACCCATTGGTTAAATCGGCGAACAACTGTTTACACTGAACAATCTGCGAATTTTTTGCAAACGATGAACGACGATTTTAGAACATGTTGTAAGATCAAAATGAACGATTCTCGTTCGTCGTTTGATCGTTTGCAGCGTTTACACGTACGATTATCGTTCAAATTCGATCGTTATCGTACGAATTCACACGATAATCGTTCCGTGTAAATGCAGCATTAGGGTGATAGATCAGCTCTTTAAATGTTAAAAGAAGTACTTTAAAGATGAAATGGCTAAACATGAAGATAGATTTAAGGTGGAATAACTAACTATGCTGATAATAAGATTTAAGGTGGAATAGCTTTTTAAATACAAAGAAAAATTGATTAAAAAAGGTTAACTAAGAAGATAGATTTAAGGTGGAACAGATCTTAAAATATGAAGATGAATGGATTTAAAGGGGTTATCCAGTGCTACAAAAACATGGCTACCTGCTTCCAGAGAAGGCTTCACTCTTGTCTCCAGCTTGGGACGGGTTTTGCTGTTCAGTTCCATTAAAATAAATGGAGCTTAATTGCAAACCGCACCTGAACTGGACACAAGAGTGATGTTGTCTCTGAAAGAAAGTGGCCATGTTTTTGTAGCACTGGATAACCCCTTTAAGGTGGAATTATTCTTCATGTCAGAACTTTTCCCATTATAGTCAACAGTTATTTTTGTCTTTCTCCCCTGTGATTATAGCACAAAAATACATTTAATAGGTTTTCGGAGAACAATGAAAGTTAATCCACCTTGCAGAATCTGCATGTGTAACAGTCCACAAGCGAGCCGTAAATTAATAAGTCACTCATAAAAGGCCGCCGTCCGACTCTGAGAAAATACTGTGTTATTTTTGGCACAATTACCGCCTGATAATAACGGTTTCATAAATTATAACCAGTTGGTCATTTGCCCGGGAATGAAAACTTGTTATGAAAAAATGCAGAAATAGGAAATCCGTAAAAGAATCCCTGTTCTAAAAGAAATGACCATTCTGTAATTTTTTGAATTGTTTAAAACTATAAAAATGTAAAAAGTTTTATAGGAAGACAAGAGTTTTTGTATCTCTAAAAGGGCAAAGCCAACAGAAAACGGGCGGACTCTTAGGGTGGTATTAGACGGGCCGATGGGGGACTGATAATAACAGTAAACAAGTGCCGATCTGCTAGATCGCCGCTCTTTTACAGGGCCTATTACACAGCCCGATAATCGTTTTACAGGGGCTGCATGGACATCGTTACGTGTATAAAGCAACAATGATAAGGTTAAAGGTCGCACAGATGATCGAATCTTGCAAAGGCCCAGCAAACAAGCATCGGTTATCAAGATCACTATTTGTTATCTGGAGTCCAATGGATATATAGAAGGGCCTAATAGGTGCAGTGCCAACCTGTAGGACCCTAACTTATCATCAGAACGGGGGTTCTATGGGCAGGACTTGACATTTTTTTTTAAATCTGTCAGCTATATATAATACTCACAGCTATTCCTCCTGGTCCCCTTGCCCTACACACATGGATATTTGGAGTTCATGCTTTCTGAATAGGGAAACATCTCTCATGACAGCTAAAGTTTCAGACATGTTGAAATCTAAGTGCCCAATCCAGGTATGGCAGACATGGAAAATCATCTGCACCCATTGACTTCATCGGGCCTCCTGACTTTTTCTTAAGGTTGGGCATGTTGGGTTTCAACTGACCTGCTCAATTGTTCTCAGAGATAAACCACCACCAGAGCAGTCTGGCAGCGGCCTACCCCTACTTTCTCCACTGAGAACAGTTGAACATTTGGCCAGGATAATGTAATGTAACAAAGGTGTATGGGTACCCTACGGTATTGGGTCAGCCATTGCTTGGTACATAGCACATGTCGATGGCAAGAGACAACTTTTCTAATACAATAGTACTAAAATGACGGTGTACAATAGTCTACAGACTATGGAACAACGTATGGAAACCAAGACGGAGATAAGCCCACCAGAGGATCCTCCATTAGGGCCTAGGATTTGATAGAATAATGGTCCCCCAAGAAGACCAGCAGAAGACAACCCCAAAGGAGACCTATCACAATATTGTATCCCAAAGGTACAGCAAAAGAGAAAGACAAACCCAAACCGCCATGACATAATATGTCCCAAAGACTGACAAGAAGACAACTCCAACGTCCCGGAAGACCATCGGAAGAAAAATCTAAGATGGACCTGACACAGTGATGAGTCATAAAGTTCGCCGATAGTATACTGACACAGTAATGGGTCATAAAGGTCCAACCCTCGAGTTGAACTGAAACAATAAAGGTCCCAAATAGGGATGGTCCGAACCTGCCGAGGTTCGGGTTCGTATGAACCCGAACGCTCGGCAGCAGATTCCCGCTGTCTGCCCGCTCCGTGGAGTGGGCGGATACAGCGGGAGGAACGCCTGGAAAACTAGGATATAGCCTATGGCTATGGCTGTATCCCAGTTTTCCAGGCGGTCCTCCCGCTGGATCCGCCCACTCCACGGAGCGGGCAGACAGCGGGAATCATTACCGAGGGTTCGGACCATCCCTAGTCCCAAATGCTTGAGGAAACAATAACCCAAAAATAGACCTAAAATATAATGGTGCCTAAAGTGCCACATGAACCATTTCTTAATGGTTGGCGTCCATTTTAAGTCATCATTGAGGGGCCGTTAGTGATAATTTCATTGGCCACACAAAAGATGCGATCAGCTGACGAACAATCATTTTCTCATTCCTCAGCCAATAGCTACTTCATAGTCGGGAACGAGCATTCTTTCCAACACTTATTCGCCCTAATCCGTAAGGGTAAAAGGACCTTAAGGGGGAGATTTATCAAACTGGTGTAGAGTAGAATTGGCTCAGTTGCCCCTAGCAACCAATCAGATTCCACTTTTCTTTCCCACAGATTGTTTGGAGAACGAAAGTTGGAATCTGATTGGATGCTAGGGGCAACTGAGCCAGTTTCACTTTACACCAGTTTGATAAATCTCCCCCTAAGTGTCTATTGACCCTTTATCACTCTTACTTTATGGCGCTGAGCATACATGAGGGGTGTGGCCAATGGGATTCCAGTCCAACAGTGAAGCCAATAAACAGAGGAAATATTTGAACAGTCAATGCCAATGTAAATAGACTTCTGCAGCCGTCGTTATCAAAGGCTAAAACTTTATCGAAAAAATTTCTTTCATTTCAATGACGGGGACATTCTAGAAAAGTATCACAGATGCTGTTCCCCCGGCAGCTGAGAATGCGGCAGCACCAGCCATAACTTTCATCACTCACTTCCCTCATTAACCCTATAATGGGCTGGCGATTTTATCGACCAATTAACTACTGCCTCCTTATGGCAGCTGATGGCTGAGCAATAGACCAGCTGTGTCTATGCAAATCCAACTGTGCTCGAGGTCATTGTCCACTCTCACACGTTCACGACTCCCATGAAGCTGCAACGTCTCAGGCTAAATATAGTATAGTCCTAATGAAAAAAAGCTGGAAAGCTTACACAACCACAGGAAATTTCCTACTTAAATTGATTATATGGATCACATAACTGTTGGCTGTTGCATTTTTTAAAATAAATTCCTTAAATTAAAGGGGTACTCCTGCAAAAATGTTTTTTTCTTTCAAATCAAGTGGTGTCAGAAAGTTTTGTCTTCGAGTTTTGTCTTCCAGTACTTATCAGCAGCTGTATGTCCTGCAGGAAGTGGTGTATTTGTTCCAGTCTGACACAGAGCTCTTGGCTGACACCTCTGTCCGTGTCAGGAACTGTCTAGAGCAGTAGCAAATCCCCATAGAAAACTTTTCCTACTATGGACAGAGGTGGCAGCAGAGAGCACTGTGTCAGACTGGAAAGAATACACCACTTCCTGCAGGACATACAGCAGCTAATACGTACTGGAAAGCTGGTCACTGGGGCAACAGATTAGGAATCCCAACAGTGTTGAGGATGGAATCCCTTCAGGAGTGTAGACAGGTAAGTTGATGACATTGCCTTCATCAGTTGCATTCTGAGAATTAGTCTTGTAGTAAAGACTAATTGGGGTGTGTCTGTCAACAGGCCTGCTGACTGTTTCCAGTGGCAACCAGCAGAATTATAATTTCAGATCTGAAGTAAAATACTGGAGACTAGAGATGAGCCTTACTCTAGCATGCTCGAGTCAGATAGTTCGGCATCTGAATACTGGTGGCTGTAGAAGTTGTATGCAGCCCTAGGGAGTCCTAAAAAATGTGGATACAGCCTATGGCTCCCCGGAGCTAAGCGCCCTCTTTCTGGCTGTCTTTAGAGACAACAGAGGTGCTTAGGGGCCTATTTCACGGAGCGATTAATCGGCCGAATCAGCTCAATTCGGCTGATTATAGCTCTATGGAATCGAGACAACGATCAGCCGATGATCGTGTCATCGGTTGAACGTTTATTTAGGGTCAAACCTAAAATCATCGAGCACCGACCACGCATCGCTGCATTGAATAGCGCTGCACGGCGGGCAACCGACGATTTCAGCAGCACTATACATTACCTAACCATGTTGCAGGGCTTCTCCTGCACTCCTCTTCCTCCCGATCCCACGTGCAGCAGCAGCTTCGGTGTGGCCTGTTGGCTGACAGACCGCTCAGCCAATCACTGGCTTGGACTGCCAGTGATTGGCTGAGCGGTCTGTCAGCTCAGACAGGCCGCACCAAAGCTGCTGCTGCACGCAGGATCGGGAGGAAGAGGAGTGCAGGAGAAGCCCTGCAACATGGTTAGGTAATGTATGGTGTTTAACAAGGGCTGCAAGGACATTGGTAACGATGTCCCTGCAGCCCTCGCTAAACGATTATCGGGCCATGGAAAAGGCCCAGTAAACGAGCACCGATCTAGCAGATCGGCGCTGGTTTACATTATTGATCAGGCCGTGGAATAGGACCCTTAGAACATGCCCCCCTCTTGTCTCAAAAATTATACTGTGAGAGGGCCAGAGGGAGGAAGTGAAGCACGGGAGAGCAGACCTTTTCTTCTCCCTGGATATCCCCTTTAAGCATTGCATGTGTTTAGAGATAGTAATTTGCAGCTTTTCAAAAATCCTCCAATAGGTGGTTGGCGATGAGTGCGAATCCAGTCAGCTCCAGTCTGATCATTCGGCATTTGTATACCGGTGGCTGAAGTGGTTGGATGCAGCCCTAGGGAATCCTGGAAAACATGGATAGAGCTGTAGGCCATAAGCTGTATCCATGTTTTCCAGAACTCCCTTCGGCTGCATCCAACTCCTTCAGCCACCAGTATACAAATGCCTAATGATCAGACGTACTCTATCCGCTCTCATCTCTCGAGGTTTACAAAATCCACAAGGCAAGATGAACCAACCTCTATGTTTCTAGATGTTGGACACCACAGTGGATAGATCAGTAAACTAAAACCAATAACCCGGCCACAACCAGCGTTAATAGTTTTGATAAGTTCCTCTGAATTCTGCTGTTTAGCCAAAGCCGATCCCGTTCCGTAATGTTGTCCTAGTTCCTTCCTGCAGATCTGCGTAGAGAGTTAAGCATCGTCCTCAGCTGCCATATCAGATTTATTTTTATAGCGCAAACAACCCAGACGGACAATGGCTTTGTTGAGCCGTGTTCTAGGAATCCGATGATAAAAAACATCAGGACAGGAAGCCGGCGTACTTAAGAGAATGAACGAGGCCTCAATGTTTATCAACACATTTCATATTCTGTCTCTACGCCGGCCGTAAAACCCTCTCGGAGGAACGTCTTATCACATCAGATGTGCAGTAAAGTTAAGTGGAAAAATAAATAAATCTGCAACTGCGCATATTCCGTAGTAAATAAACAATACGCTTATCAGAAAGAAGATATGGAGGACTATTTATAACAATGGGAAACGGATTCCCGTGGCAGAATCGGCATGTTTTACGGAGATGTCATAGAGATTGCTCTAAATCGAAAGAGATTCTAATAAAAAAAATAAATCTAGGTGGTAAGTTAGCTTCTTGATGCCAGTACACGATCTGTAACTATGCCCCCATTTATCAGTAGTATTGGTGCCCCCATTTGGGGAATAGGAACCTTCATTTATAGCATTGGTGTTCTTATAGGTGCCCAAATAGGGTCTAGGCCAAGCTGCAACTGCAACCTCTGATCCTTCTAGAACCTTCAGCCCTCTATCTATTGCAAAACTACAATTACCATCATGCCTAGACAGCCAAAAAATTGGCTTTGGCTATCCAGGCCTGAAGGGAATTGCAGTTCTGCAACAGCTTGAGTACAGGTTCCCCATCCCTGTTCTATAGGTATGATTCTGCCTGGAGGAAACTGTAGAGGAAGGGTCATGTGACCTACGACATGCCTTCAGTTGTGTAGTATAGGTCTCTTTTTAAACAGATGTCTCACCAACATGAAACAATCACTGTTGTTTCCAACATTTTCCCTCCATGTGATAGGATATGTGATCCCTAACGTATTTGTAAATCCAGCTTGGCCAATAGGTGTCTCACTTCTCGGCAATCTGCTGTTCACAAACTGTTGTTAGGGAGATTCTGTCTCTAGTAGCAGAGATACTGTTGCAAATAAACAAACAAACTGAAGTTTAGTAGGTAATTTGTAATACTTAATTTGCCCAGTGGGGGTGCTGTAGAGAAATGAAACACTTGCTGCTGAGCTCTTCTACAGATTACAGTTGATACCCGGGCGTCTCAGCAGTAATATACTTTATTACCTATCTTTTTAAAAAAACAAAAACAAAGAGATTGTCTAAAGTGGGCAACCTCTTTAATTTTATTCTGACTGGAGGGAGAACCCTTTTAATAAAAGTCTATTTTGACAGGGAAACTTTCAGTGTCACAAGAAGGTTGGGGCATTTATGAAGGCCTGTTGTGCCCCAGATTGCCCTCCTTAAAGTGGATTGAGCATGTGCTCTATTTTTTTTACCGAACACACAGGGTAAATATGCCGACCCTGGGGGGTCGAGTTACATAGCAGTTTTTGTGTATAGAGCCCTTTTGTTTCTTTCTGCTATTATGTGAGCTTCAAACAGGTGTGTGCTCACCCAGGAGTGCCAATAGCTCAGGCAGAAGCCCGATCAGCAGATCCGTCTATTCATCATTGCTCATCATTAACAGGTCTGGACTAGCGCTCCATAGACACGGGAAACTCGCATGGAATGTGCAGACTGTTTCAAAGTCAGTCCAAGTCACGGAAAAGAAAAATAACTGTTAGGACTTTAATTTTCTTGGACATTTGAAAAATTTTGGCCGGTTTGTCTATGATCGTTAAAATTCTTTCCATCCTCCGAAAAGGCCAAAAACACACACTGGTCCCTCCAACAATCCTGTATTTCCCTGGAATACCACATATTACATTTTAGTTATAGGAGGGGGGCCATTTTACCATATAAGAAGACACCATTATCAATGGCACATAGAAGTAGGGTAAGCTGTGGCTAGACAGATCTGGCGGCAGCTTATCTTTCCAAGAACAAAGGGGTCAGGCAGTGAAAATCCATCATGTCTGACCCCTACCTGTATGTCCTGGAGATATATGGTTAGACAGGAAGGTGCCATAGACTCAAGGCTCGGAATAAGTTCAATTATGGCCATGCGCTAGAGGTTTTAGTGGAAAAAAATAATCCTATTTGAACGTTCTCCACTCTGAGCTTTCACATCCCCGCCCTTCACTTCTCTCTAAAAAGGAACCTGCAGAACTTGCCACACAGCCATAATAGTAAGACTTTTTAAAAACTTGTTTAACACAATTGTATAGCAGTCTCAGTTTAACCCCTTGGGCTGTAGTGAAACCAATAAACAATTGGTGAAGATAAAATTGAATATTTAAGGCTTTTTATGAAAACATAAAGACCTAGTATAAGGGTCCTATTCCACGGGCCAATGGGGGCCCGATCAATAATGTAAACGAGCGCTGATCTGCTAGATCGGCACTCGTTTACTGGGCCTATTACACGGCCCGATAATCGCTTAGCGAGAGCTGCAGGGACATTGTTAACAATGTCTTTGCAGCCCTTGTTTAAACACCATACATTACATAGCATGTTGCAGGTCTTCTCCTGCGCTCCTTCTTCCTTCCGATCCTGCGGCCTGTCTGAGCTGACAGACCGTTCAGCCAATCACTCGCGGCGGCGGTCCTGGCCAGTGATAGGCTGAGCGGTCTGTCAGCTCAGACAGGCCGCACCGAAGCTGCTATTGAACGCGGGACCAGGAGGAAGACGGAGTGCAGGAGAAGACCTGCAACATGTTTAGGTAAAGTATGGTGCTTGTGAAATCGTCGGTGGCCCGCCACGCATTGCTATTCCATGCAGCGATCAGTGCCCGATGGTTTTAGGTTTGAACCTAAAAAAACGATCAGCCGATGACACGATCATCGGCTCATAGTTGTCTCTATTCCTCCGTGGAATAGGGCCCTAAATCAACAGGATTGCATTAACCACTGCAAGGTGGATTATAGTGAATTCATAAAAATAGAACCCATGATGCCAATTCAAAGTCCCCAAAATGTTTGGATTGCTTTTAGCCTACGAGTTTAGTTCTGGGTCCATCGGTTTAAGGGTTCTTGCCCCTTGTCAGTACAGAGCAGGATACCGGTTAGTTAGAGAAATGTCTTCATGTGCCCATACACCTTAGACCTTTGTCAGGTTCGGCCAGTTGTCTGCAGTATATGACGACCTCTGAACTCTTCACCAACAGATGATGTCGGTGGAGAGAATGGTTGAGCATGTTGGATATTCACCACTCTACACTGTTGTTATAGGAGGGATAAACTGGTGCCAGAGCTGTATTTCTATCTCAACTTTTTGCCCCCTATGCATAGGATAGGGGATAACAAGCTGATCTCTAAGTGGTGGGACCACCCACCAATCCTACGAACGGTGATGCAGTCATCGGAGAGGATTGGTGGGAATGGTGGAGGTCCTGGTGGTTGGACTCCAAGCGATCTTTTTGTTATCCCTAACAAGCTAAGAAAGAACACTCCTTTAATCCTTCCTATAAAGAACACAGGAACATTTGGCCATGCCAAACACCCCTCGAGTGTACAAGTGTATTTAGGGGAAGGGATCAGGAGCTTTCGTCTGACAGCTATCTTATGTGTATGCTCTTAAGTGTGTAACTGAATACAGAAGGAAGAGAGCTAATTTGCATATATATATATATTTGTTTTTTTTCCCATGGAACTTTGCTTGAAAATAAGTCTCCATAGTCTACTTAGTCTTTTTAATGAGCTGCATCATTCAACATTTGCTCTTCATTACTTCAAGTCCAGTAGCTACCAAAAATAGTTCCGTCATCATCCAATGTATGTCCAGCTGTCACGTAGTGCAAATCACCATCTCTTGGCCACACACTAAATAAAGACAACTGTTAGGAAACCAGGGACCTCAATGTAAGCAGCTCCATCTAAACAGGATGCAAACTCTCAACCTCCTCCTGGTCCCTAAAAGACCCTCGCAGTTGAAACATTTTTTATGTATTGGATAATAAATACTGAAAGCAACAACAATAAAAAAACAAGCCTGCCCGAGTCTGACCTTTCAGCATTTAGATACCAGTGGCTGAAGAAGTTGAATGCAGCCATAGGCTATGTTCATACTATGTAAGAGACCGGCCGTTCTGTGCCCCAGCCGGGTCACGGAACGGCTGGTCACTGAAAAGATCATCCTGGCCGGTACTGCAGTACCGGCCGGATGATCTTTAGCGCCGCAGAGTTCTGAGGCGGGCGCAACCGTTCGCGCACGCATCAGAACTCCCCACAGCACACATTGGAGCATGCGGCCGGATCCGCTCGCTCCATAGTGTGCAATGACAGGGTTTTCTGCAGCCGCTATTCACTGAATAGCGACCACAGAAAACTAACATGTCAGTTTTCTACGTCGCCGCGAGAGATCCCGGCCGTAGCGTATACTATGTTTATACGCTCCGACCGGGATCCCCTAGAAGACAAGGCAACGTATCTTTTCGTAAAAAGTCCGTCCGTTGTTGCCGATTGCAACAACGCCCATTGTGTGAACATAGCCATAGGCTGTATCCATGATTCCCGGGAGTCACTATTGCGGAATCCAACTTGTTTAGCCATTGGTAACCAAATGCTGAACGATCGGACTTGAGCATGCTCCAGTTGCGCTCATCACTAGATACAATCCCTATCTAGTGCCTCCAGTTTTCGAGAACCCCAAAGGAACTCCCTTAGGGTATGAGTAATTCAGGCGGATGTCACTTTATCGAGCGGAGAGCAGCGGCAGTGGAGAAGCGGGCTATGACACACTGAGACAGGCTGGATTCCGCCGCAGAATTCCCCCTGAATTTCTCAGTGTAAACATACGCTTAAAGTAGAGGTCCGTCTAATTTTAAAATCTGGCAGCCATTAGGGGCAGGGGGCAATTTGATCAGAAGAAGGAACTTACCTCTTCCCCTGCCCGAGCTGAGTAGAGGGGCCGGCCTCGGGACCCCCGTCGGGACAGTTGTCACAACACAGGGGAAAATGCCTGTACCGGCAGATGGACTGGCTGCTCAATTAATCAGTAACTGAAGCAGCATCCCACCGCAGTCACTGATTGGCTGAATGGCCAGTCCATCAGCTGGGTTGTGACGTGTCAGCACCGGAGATCCCGGAGCCCAGTGGGGGTCCCGAAGCCGGTCCCTCTACTCAGCTTGGGCAGGGGAAGAGGTAAGTTCCTACTCCTGATCAAATTCCCCCCTGCCCCTGCCAGCTGCCAGATTTTAAAATTGGCGCCACCTCTCCATTAAAATGCAGCATTGCCTTACGTTTTCCATCTCTCTTCCAGTATATTATTAAGATCTCTTCCCCGAGTGTCGTTATAATAACCCTTTAAATAGAACAAATACAAAAAAAAAATGCCAACAAAAACTTGGCCTCCATTTGTGCGATGCAATGTCTTATGGGAAATTAGCCAAATTAAATAATTGTATTCAGATGCAAAGAGGAGAGATGAGGGCGACCTAGGAACTCTTATTTTTAGGATGATTCCGAATGACAAGCAACTTTTTCTCAATAGCCCAGAGAGAGCAAAAGAGCTTCGGAATATCATTATAATGTATTTCTGTTCTCCGCAAAACATTAAGCCTCTTTAATGTCACTGGAGACTGCAAAGTGCTGGGTATAGACCAAGAATTATACAGAGCACAACAATTCCTGCATAATGTACACACAGCCATGGCTGGAGGAACCCAATAGGTATAAAGGTTTGTTATTTCCAAACTCCGGAACAGTTGTAGGACTGGTGTTCATTAACGGCCATAGGAGGACAGATCCAACAGCCGTAACATGGTGTCAAGTGACAGGATAAACTCTCGGAGTCATGGCTCAAATCCCTCCACCAAATGTCACCATGATCGGCAGGAACTCCGTATTCAGAAGAGTGATTCGAGTCTATACTCGAACAGTGTCCTAAGAAAAAACCTTGAATAATGGCTCGAGATATCAGTCGAAACAGTCACCCATCTGTAGACAGTCGTTTTAGGGTTCATCAGTGAAGAGCAGTTACTGGTTAGCCAGCTAATATCCTCATGGACTAGAGATGAGCGAATCTCCTGAAATTTATTTTACTTGAATTGGTAAAAACATTCAAAAAGGTTCAAAAGTGGCAGTATAGGAGCAGGGACTCTAGTATTGCAAATCCAACTAGTGGCCCTACACCAGCTGAAGGTGTAAGACCAATCGAGATGAGCGATTTTACAGTATTATCGAAGTGAAGCGCTTTGTTAGCTCGACAGTCGGCTTATCAACCGACTGCCTTTGAGCTCCATGTCACTCCAGTTGCCTGGAAAATCTGGATCCAGTCCTGGGAAACTGGGGGAGGTTTCCTAGGACTGGATCCAGCTTTTCCAGGCACCTGGAGCGGTGCGGCCAAGAGCAGCACAGAGTTTACAGCTAACTCGAGCTAACAAAGGTTTGTCTGGCAGCGACTAATCTCTCCTTGAACAGAGTCGGACATCTTCTCTTGGTGGAGTCTCTGGAGACCACCGTCTACTTTACACAGTTCGGACGTCATAGGTATGTCAGTGGGAAAAATAGGCAAATTACTTAGCTCTCCTCCAGAAAGAAGACAACTGTCTCTTTGGTTCAATCTATACTTGTGAGCCTGTCGTTCAATGTCCATCCTAGATATGTTTTAAGGTCCTGTCAGGGGTCAGACATTGACTGACAGGGTCACTACCTACAAATAGTTCTGGAGGAACCATTTTTTTCCATTGGTAGGAGGTATAATCACCTTTATCTCAACACTGGATCCTCTTCTATTCTGGTGGAAGACTAAGGACCCTATTACACAGCCCTGATCTGACAGGTTGGCCCGAGGTGTGGGGGGGGGGGGGGGGGGTGAGGAGCTGCAAGTGGGCTGCCCGGGTGATCGTTAGATTGTCAAGGCAGCCCATAGAAGATAGTGGCGGTCTGCTGCCACCACTTCTATTCCAAGGAGTGACGGCGGAAGATTTGCTTTCATGGTTTTGTCATAATCTTTTCTCTTTCAACATGTTGAAAGACACTGAAAGGCAACGATCAGCCGATGAAAACCTAAAATAAAATCGTCAGGTCGTCAACCACGCATAGCTACTTTTAGTGCGATGCGCGGCCGATGGCTGAGGATTCCCTAAACACCTTACCTCTCCCCGCTCTTGGTCTTCTCTCCACAGCTTCCCGGTCCCGGCGGCTGCAGCTTCTGAGCGGCCTGTTAGCTAACAGGGCTCTCAGCCAATAAGAGGTCGCGGCGGTCCAATCCTGTGATTGGTTGAGAGGCCTGTCAGCTGACAGGCCGCTCAGAAGCTGTAGCCGCCGGGACCGGGAAGCTGCGGAGCACAGGAGAGAAGACTGGGAGCAGGGAGAGGTAAAGCGTCAGGTGTTTGGGCAAGGGCTGCATAGACATCGCCAACGATAACCATGCAACCCTTACTGCCATTATCGGGCCGTCTAACAGGTTTGGTAAATGAGTGCCGATCTAGTAGATTGTCGATTGTTTACTAAAATGATTGGGCCGTAGTCAGCCCATGTAATACGACCCTAATTCCCTATGTCTTGGTATGATTCGAGATCATTCGGAGCCACAATCCAGTCAACCTTCCGAGGCCTTTATACAATTCCGCTAGTAATTTGGAATTTAGAAGTTATTTAAAAAGGATGAAAAGAACAAAAACAAACATTCTCTTATCATCCCGCCTTTAAATGCGCAAACAAGAGCCTACAAATGGCTCCGACGGGTGAAGTTAATTAAAGGGGAGCAGTTTATTGTAATACGGCCAGCGATAATTATCTCAGCTCGCTAAACGATATCACTCCACAAACACATGGCTCGGGCTTTTTCATATCATTCATTTCCAAGATTAAAAAGGAATAAAAAAAAAATCAGGATTCTCATTTGCATAAGGAATTTAGCAAACAGAGGATGTGGTCAGGGCGACTAACGGAGACAATTCATTATCTTTTACCAACATCAAAGTAACCATATCCCTTGCCTTGAACGCGGTGGGGGGCGGGAAGCCTTTGGTGATAACGTGGAACGAATATTACTTCAATTTGACGCACAAAGTCATTTCGGAATTTTTTTTATATATATTTTTTTGGGTTAATTGGGACTGGCAAAGGAGCCGTTGATTAAGAAAACACCGCAAAGTATTACCCTCCTGCCCACATCACTGGCGGCACATCGCTTTGTATTGTTGGCTTAGAGAGGTTGTTGTGATTGTTGGCCCAATATACATTTTCTGTAAATGTCAACCATCTTCCAGTGTTGGTGGAGATTTCAAGAGTTCCTCACGTCGTCTTCAGGGTGTAACAACAATTTACAATTTAGGACAGGTCAGATCTTGACTCTACTTTGTCCCATACACATGCACTATGGCAATTTTTTTGTCTTTTTCAAATCAACTGGTGTCAGAAAGTTATATAGATTTGTCTTTTACTTCTATTTAAAAATCTCAAGTCTTCCAGTATTTATCAGCTGCTGTATGTCCTGCAGGAAGTGGTGTATTTTTTCCAGTCTGACACAGTGCTCTCTGCTGCCACCTCTGTCCATGCCAGGAACTGTCCAGAGCAGTAGCAAATCCCCATAGAAAACCTCTCTGACGTGGACAGAGGTGGCAGCAGAGAGCACTGTGTCAAACTGGAAAGAATACACCACGTCCTGCAATAACTGGTAATGTTAGAATAACATCTCTAAGAGGTGAATGTATATCAATAAACTAAAGGTAAAATTATATTTAAAGGGATCATATAATCTATAATTAAAGGGGTAAAGTAAGAAAAAAGTCAAGTATATGGGACAAAAAATTGATAGTTAATGACCCCTTTAATATACAAGGTTATATACAAGGCTTAATGTGTAAGCTAACAGAGCATATTGCTCTGGACCATTTACTATCTAATGAATGCCCATGGCTAAGGATCTGGACATAAGTTTGCCAGTGGACCTTAAAGGGGATCAGTCACTAGGTTTATGTTGCCTTAAATGAAGGCAGCATAAAGAAGCGATATGAATGCTCAACAGATCGATGTATTACTTACATCATTCTGTTCAGCTGTTCTCCTAATATGCAGGAGAATAGGATTCTTGCCACACCCCTCCCCCCGCCCTCCAGCTGCTGATTGACAGGTGACTGCCTATACACAGCATGGATAGATAACTGCCAATCAGTAGTTGGTGGGTGGAGTTTTCTGCTTCTCATGAATATCCAGAACTACTGAGCACACGCACATAATGGAGAGGACTACTTATTGTCCATGTTATTCAGGAGGAGATCTCTGGATCAGCTGCACAGAACAATGTAAGTGATACATCATTCTGTTCAGCTTCTCTGTCACTAGTTTATGCTACCCTGAGATAGGACAGTATAAATCTGCTGAAGTCTCTTTAAGGCCCTAATACATGGTGCTAATATCTACACGTTTAATTTTATACAAACTTTTTTTTAATAGGATCAACATACAAGTGAATAAAGAACGCTTCTAAGTTTCACAGCCAAAGAACCATGAACTCTTCTATGTCCCTCCGAGGCCTCTTGTAATTGTCCTTTTATCCTTGTTAATTTTTTACCATCGTTTAAGCTATTCATGAGACAAGCTGCAGATCAGGCAATGTACCAGGGACGGACGTCAAGAAAGTCCTGTAAGCCGTCTTTCAAAGTAAGAGAAGTTATCCAAGAGAAGGCCATGTTTCCTGGTAGTAACCCTTTTAAGCTCTTATTGTAGGCTTGCCGTATACTGGAGGTAGCTGCCGGCCAAACTCACGACTGAAAATTCCTGATCCTTCGATCCCTTTATCTCAAATGTATGACCTTAAAGGGGTACTCCAGCGAAAGAAAAAAAATAAATAAATCAACTGGTGTCAGAAAGTTAGACAGATTTGCAATCTGCTTCTATTTAAAAAAATTTAGTCTTCCAGTACTTATCAGCTGCTGTATGTCCTGCAGGAAGTGGTGCATTCTTTTCAGTCTGATGCAGTGCTCTCTGCTGCCACCTCTGTCCATGTCAGGAACTGTCCAGAGCAGTAGCAAATCCCCATAGAAAACCTCTACTGCTCTCCAGAATGGAAAGAATATACCACTTCCTGCAGGACATACAGCGGTAGATAAGTACTGGAAGACTTGAGATTTTTAAACAGAAGAAAATTACAAATTTTTTGACATCTTTTTGACATCAGTTGATTTCAAAGTTAAAAAAAAAAATTGTTAGAGTACCCCTTTAAAAAATGTGCCTATACACGTTCAATAACTGTCGGTCTGGCCGACAGTTACAGCTCTTGTTATCCCCATACATGTAAACATTCAATATAGCTAAATGTTGCTGTGTTCTCTATGGAGATGGGTAAGAGGATGCCAGACAGCTCTGCTGGTGGCTTATCACTCCCAGAACAAAAGGGTCTAAATTTACGTCAGACCTTTCTCATCATCTGTCGGGGAGCCCCTATACACCTTATATTGTTGGTAGGCCATCTTTAGTATAGGGTGAATGGGCACCTTAAAGGGATTGTTCATCGAAAACATTTTTCTTTTAAATCAACTGGAGCCCGAGATTTGTAATTTACTTCTATAAAAAAAAAAAAATCTCAAGTCTTCCAGTACTTATCAGCTGCTGTCTGTCCTGCAGAAAGTGTTGTATTCTTTCCAGTCTGAAGAGCAGGAGAGGTTTTTTATGGGGATTTGCTGCTGCTCTGGACAGTTCCTGACATGGACAGAGGTGGCAGCAGAGAGCACTGTGTCAGACTGGAAAGAATACATCACTTCCTGCAGGACATACAGCAGCTGATAAGTACTGGAAGACTGGAGATTTTTACATAGAAGTAAATTACAAATCTCTGGCACTTTTTGATACCACTTGATCTAAAAGAAAAAAAATTTTGGGTGAACTACCCCTTTAACTCTTATAGACGTAACAGTAATCAGTATTAATGACTCCTCTAGGTTACGTCTACCCAGATATTTTTATCTTTTTGTATGACTCCGCTTGGTCTTCCTCTCATCCCGCTTATTAAACGTTCCGTTGCGGTGGATGGAGGCTAATTGTAATTGTAGCTGTATAATTACACTCCAAGGCATTCACTTTTAATAGCTTAATATTCAGCTCTTAGAAAAGACTCTTCAACCGATCATTAGATCTGATTCATGTGTGTTTACCGAGGGAAACTGCGCAATTTAGTTCCTAAAGTCTACAGAAAAGGTCTAAGGGATTTTGTTACTGATCCCGAGTTACGGCCTGCAGAGCTGAATTCACTATTTTGCAGTATTCAGAGCAGAAATCTCCCAGCTGACCAAGTAATGCAGGGGTAGGGAACCTTGGTTGGCAACCAATCACAGCTAATCTTTCATTTCCTATGGTCTGGTAAAATAAAAGCTGAGCTGTGATTGGTTGCTATGGGCTACTACAAGACAATGGCAGATTTTTGCCCATAGCAACCAGTCACAGCTCAGGTTTCACTTTACCACAGCAATCTAAGAAATAATAGCTGGGCTGTCAATAGACAACTAAAAAACATTGGGGATATTTATGCGTTTTGATCTGTTCTTTTTTTTTCTGGAAGTCAATAGAAAAACAGATCAAAATGGGCGTACCGGTACATCCTGTGTTATGAAGCGCGCTCTGTAGCAGGTGGGGGCCGGCTGCAATCAGTAGCCGGGCCCTCACCGTTAATGACAGGCTGCACCGATCGCGGCGTTTAAGTGTTATGCTGCGTTTACACGTAACAATTATCGTGCGAATTTGCGCGATAACGATCGAATTTGAACGATAATCGTACGTGTAAACGCAGCGAAAGATCAAACGACGAACGAGAAATCGTTCATTTTGATCTTACAACATGTTCTCAAATCGTCATTCGTAAAAAATTCGCAGATCGTTCAGTGTGAACAGTCGTTCGCCGATTTAACCAATGTGTGACATAGGCTTAGGCGATCGCAAAACAAATTTTCCGTACGATATATCGTACCGTCTAAACGCTGATCGTTATGAAAAAAAACTCCGACATCGTTAATCGTACGATCGGGCCAATTATCGTTTCGTGTAAACGCAGCATAAGTGGCAGGGGCAGTCCCCTGTCACTTACCGATCGGGACCCCCGCAGTGTGACTGCGGGGGTCCCGATCGTTTTAACAGACCGCCGGAGGTCTCTTACCTTCCTCCGTGTGGTCCGATCGGCACTCTGCTGATTGAGTCTGCCACAGGCCTATAACAACTGATCAATGCTATGTACATTGTGTATTGTACAGTGTATGCAATCTATGCGATCAATGTATGCAGGGACAATGTGAAAAAAAAAATGTAAAAATGTTTTTATAAATACCCCAAAGCCCCTCCCCCAATAAAATTTAAAATCACCCCCCTTTCCTATTATATAAATAAAACATATAAAACTAAATAAACAGATAATATACCGTAGCGTGCGTAATTGTCCGATCTATTAAAATATAACAAGCGTCATCGCGAACGGCGTAAACGAAAAGAAGGGAAAAAGCGCCAGGATTATTGATTTTTTGTTACATTATATATAAAAAAAAATAAATGAGTAAAGTTAATGAGCACTTATCTGCTAGATCTGCTTGTTTACTGCACCTATTAGATGGCCCGATAATAGAGCAGCAAGGGCCGCTTATGATCGTTTCATCAGCTGATCGTTGTCTCTATTTCACAGAGCGACAATTGGCTGAATCGGCCCGATTTGTACAATTAACGCTCCGTATAACGGGACCCTAAGGCTCCTCCCTCTTGTCTCTTTCTGTTAGATGCAGTTACGTTATACAACATCTTATGATGTTGGCGACTATAGTTCCCTTAAAATCCCTGATTCGTAAATTGGAACGGCTATTGTTAAAGGGGTTATCCAGCGCTAAAAAAACATGGCCACTTTTCCCCCTCTCTTGTCTCCATATTGAGTGGGGTTTAAAACTCGGTTCCTTTGAAGTAAATGGTGAACGGGAGACAAGAGAGGGGGGGAAAGTGGCCATGTTTTTGTAGCGCTGGATTATCCCTTTAAAACGGGGGGAAAAACCAGTGTAGACTCTCTTGTCTCAGCTCAATATCACACCTGTTTCCCTTATTACTTACAAAACCTTTATCACTTCACACCACTTCCAGTCACCCATCCCTACGACACCCGGATGAAGCCCATGTCACATTTTTAATGGCCGACAATGATGCATTATCTCCACTGTGAATCTAAAACATTGATTCTCTTAAAGAAAACAATGAGGAGAGACGGGTCGGCAACACAGGGGCCTTTGTTCTCCCACAATAAGGAACTAAACCTGAAACTTTAAACACTGACAACATACACCAGAAAATGAAGTCTTTGACTGTTTGGAGGAGAACATTATGTTACTTAAAGGCATTGTGGGAGATTTATCAAACATGGTGTAAAGTGAAACTGGCTCAGTTGCCCCTAGCAACCAATTAGATTCCCCCTCTCATTCCTCACAGACTCTTTGGGAAATGAAAGGTGGAATCTGATTGGTTGCTAGGGGCAACTGAGCCAGTTTCACTTTACACCATGTTTGATAAATCTCCCCCATTGTGTAAGAAAGTAAAAAAAACATGGCTACTTTATTTCCGAAATAGTTCTGCTCTTGTCCATGGGCCACAACTGGTAGAACAAGTTGGCAAGAGAGAAATGTTTGTAAAGAGGTGGTGTAGGTACTCTGGCCAGGCCTGGTCCCACTGCATAGCACTTCCTGGTTTTGGTCTTGACACAAGGAAGTGACTGCTCAGCCAATCAGTGACTACAGATGGGACCTGACTCACTTGCTGATTGGCTGAGCAGGCATATCCTTGTGTCAAGTAATGTATGGGAAAACAGATGTGGCCTAGACTACTAAGTTGTCATTCCCCTTGCTACAAATGCGAGAAAAAGTTTTACACACTTTGTCGATGTACGGAAGCCCCCCCCCCAAAAAAAAATAAATAAATAGTGTAAACTTAGAAGTCAAAGTTCAGCTACTTTATCAAATCTAGAACAATTAAAGGGATGTTCCCATCTCAGCTATATTAGGAGAAGGTAAATGAATGTATTTGCTAGAGTATGATGAGTCCTACAAGTATAACTGTGTTAGTTGAAACAGGAATGCCCCTTTAAGACTGTCTTAGTTTTCCTTGTCTTAGAGTTAGAAAGTTTTGGTTTGTATGTGTTCTCTACCTCCATAGTGCTAAAGCTGTTACAGTACGGTTTTTACATTACATCAGCGGCTATTTTTTTTCTATATGACCAACTATATAAACGGCAGCCAGAAAGCATGCAGCCTGTGACCTGACAAGCTATCAAATAAGAGCGGGCTACTTCTACATTGTACAGAGCTGACTCATCAGTAACGTAACATTATGTAATGACAGTGTATAAATAATCCACTACACATATATATATATATATATACATACTCACGCCCACATCATTCTGCTCAGCTCCTGATGCAGCGAGGTCATCCTGAGTAACACATGTTCCTATTAGTAACATTACTGAGGCAACTGGGATTTTAGCTATTACAACTATCCATGTCTTGAAGTCTGGGCATCACTCGAAAGCAGACAATGAGGCCTGTCAGGCTGCCCGGGCTGTGCTGCATTGTATTTCAATGGCAGGGATGTAGACTGGGGGGGGGGGGTAACAAGTGTTCCGGATGCCAGAGGGGGGCGCCAACAAGCAATTATGCCTTGTCATTAAATATAGATTTGTAATTTACTTCTATTTAAAAAACTTAAATCTTCCAGTACTTATCAGCTGCTGTATGTCCTGCAGGAAATGGTGTGTTCTTTCCAGTCTGACACAGTGCTCTCTGCTGCCACCTCTGTCCATGTAAGGAACTGTTTGGAGCTGGAGGGGTTTTCTATGGGGATTTGCTGCTGCTCTGGACAGAGCACTGTGTCACGCTGGAAAGAATATACCACTTGCTGCAGGACATACAGCAGCTGATAAGTACTGGAAGAGTTACGATTTTTAAATAGAAGTAATGTATATTTTTCTGACAGCAGTTGATGTGATTTTCTTTTACAGAGTACCCCTTTAAGAGACTGAACTAAAGCTGTATCAGATGCAAACTCCATAGTTATCTAATATTGTGTCCTGTATGGCCCTATGGACTGCATGCTAAGCAGGCTACATGGGGAGCAGGATGAGTGATCTGTATCTCCCACTGTTCAACCGAACAGATTTTTTGTTATTTTTTAATGTTATTTCTACATTTTATGTTTTCTCTTGCTCTGGACGTATGCCTAGATTGTTAGAATTACACTGCATCGTGTGAAAACCAAAGCAGGCCGCGTACCAATGGGAGAACTCTGTCTCTGATCATATCTATCTTTTATTAACATGCACCATGAAGGTCACCCAATGATAAGCTGATGACAGGGGGACTCACAGTAATTGGCCTTAAAGGGGAACTCAGCTGGTGTAAAAAAGTTATACAGATTTGTAATTTACTTCTATTTAAAAATCTCCACTCTTGTAGTACTTATCAGCTGCTGTATGCCCTGCAGAAAGTGATGTATTCCTTCCATTCTGACACAGTGCTCTCTGCTGCCACCTCTGTCCATGTCAAGAACTGGCCATTATTATACATTAAACCAGGGATGGGGAACCTTCGGCCCTCCAGCTGTTGCAAAACTACAATTCCCATCATGCCTGGGCAGCCGAAGCTTTAGCTTCGGCTGCCCAGGCATGATGGGAATTGTAGTTTTGCAACTGCAGGAGGGCCGAAGGTTCCCCATCCCTGCATTAAACAGACTGGTAATTGATTGTGTAATACTTCATTTCACCACTGGGGGTGCTGCAGGGAAATTATACTGTTTCTACCAGATTCTTGTACAGATTACTGCTGATCCCTAGTGATGTCATTAGCAGAACGACCTATGATCAGCGGGTCTTTCTGACAAAAAAAAGGGATTGTCCAAAGAAGTGAATCAGTATATTTAGGTTAAGCTACACTTAAGCAATAAACCTCCAGTACTGTACTGTAAGATGACCATCACCTGTCTGCCCATTTGCTGTCACTGCTACTGTTTACACAGAGGCTGGGGATTAAGGTGGCCGAGTGGGGAGGGGGGCTGGGAAGTGACTTTATTTATATCCAGGGGACACAAGTTCCTATAGATACCTGTACAGTCGAGCGGCTATTGTGGGTATCAGACCTCAGGGCTCTACAACGACCACAACAATAAAGCTGGTCAATAACTCCTGACCTCCCCATACACAGCAACGTTCGACACAGCTGAGTCTTCCTGTGTTCTCTATGGGGAGGGAAGAGAAGTCTCGTTGCGGCTTATCTCTCCCAAAACAAAGGGGTCAGGGGTGATTTTCCATCACCCCTGACTTCCATCTCCCCCAACATCATTAGTTTGTGGATGGTGGGAGAGCCCCATACATCTGAGATTGAAGGCTGAATCGATCTCGAGCAGCGGGTTCAGCTGACTACAGTCAAAGGCCTCATTCACACGATCCGTGCCGCGACCCCCACCGCGATCCGGGCCACGATGATCAGAGGAGGAGAGCAGAAGACAGGAGCCTGTGCTGGCTAGCTTCCATGTTCACCGGCAAGGGGGAGTAGGCAAGCAGTTGTCTTCTGCGCTCCTGTGGTGGCGGGGGGATCTGTGCCGGGATCCGCACTAGAACATGTCCTACTTTTTCGCGGTGGGGGTGCCCGGCACGGATCGTGTGAATGGCTGCATTCATTTAAATGGTTCCTAAAATTGTCAATGGTCACGGATCCGCGACTACGGACAATTTTACGGGAAGTGGGAATGCAGCCTAACATGCATGGGAACCTTAAAAAATAATATCGATTAATATCACAAAAAAAAGGGGGGCCAGGAGCAACATTTTTGGACACATTTGCTTATATTTATTCAGCCATTTTTTTACTAATTTTTGGGAAATTCACAAAAATTTTTTAAAAAATTGTGACTTTTCAAATTATTTATCACATTCGAAAAGTGTCAGTGGTTTCAAAGCCAAGTCAACTATATGGCACCCTGCAAGTATTAGGCACAGGTCAAATTAGGTGGAAAAGGACCCATGTAGGATACGTGTCTACGTTTAGAACTGTACCGCCTAATGGAAGTATTACTTTACAGACACTTTGCATATCATTCCATTCGAATCAAAAGAGGGTCAGTAAAGGAACCAACTAGGAACCTATTAAGATATTTGGACACTATAGGGTGGTCCCTAGCTAGATCCACACTCTCAGAGTGGAGAAGGAGAGACTCCCTAAAGGAGTACATGTTTACTTGGTGGAAAGGGTGGACTTGGTGGGCTCATTTATGACCATGTATATGTCAAGCATATTCAAAAATTATATTTTTAAAAAATTCCATCCCTTTTTCTTCAAGTCACCAACATAGAACAAAGCCCAAACTCCCAACAATCCTAATACTTTGTTGTTCTTCTTCTTCTGTAACTAGATCAAGTTACCAAGAAGTTACCCTCAGAACCTTCTTTGATATTTGCCTCCTTACCACTTCCCCCATTACACAAACAGCTCAGAAGGTGAATGCAGGCCTGATTAAAGACAGTCCTCCCATTTATCACTGTCACAGTCAGGAAAACAAGTGGTAGAAACAAAAATTTAAAGGGCAAGTAAACCTATAGTCTGCAAGTCTAGAAGAAGCCTTGTAAGATAAGATGCATGTCTCGCAACCTTGTCTCGTGAAGATGACCTCTGTCTACTGGCTCTATTAGGTCCCTCGTCTGCCATCCGCCCAATGAGCCAGAATGGAAAGTCACTCTATAAAGGTCTCCATGCACTTTAGTCAAAGGCCTCCCGAACTCCCTGACTTCAGTAGGGCTACCAAAAATGTATGGCAGCCACTGGATTTTTCCGACAGATGATGTTGGGAAGAGAAGGATGAGGCATGTTGGATCTACTCTCCAATAAGCCACCACCGAAGATGGTAGTGGCCCTTCTCTCTCTGTCGGGAACACAGCATTCGGGCATGTCGGACACTCATGCATATGGGACGATTGTACTGTAGTAGGTATATTTGGCCAACAGGTATTCATGGCATACGGGAACCTTAAGAGCATTCCTTTTCTGTGGAACCGTTCTTGTTTGACATGGGCGGCCATTGATCGGAACGGCATCCATGTACCGATCCGTTAATGCAAAATACCCAAAGCGATGTATCTGATGGTACATCACTTTAAATGACTATTACATATTATTTAAGGTTGTATCTAGCGCTACAAAAACATGGCCACTTTTCCCCCTCTCTTGTCTCCTCTCTGCGCTTTCCAATTAAGCTCCATTTACTTCAATGGAACTGAGTTTGAAACCCCACCCAATCTGGAGACAAGAGAGGGGGGAAAAGTGGCCATGTTTTTGAAGTGCTGGTTAACCCCTTTAAATCCTGTTTTTTAGGTTTGTAGCATATCCTCAGGATAAGGGTAGGTCTCACTTATCCACCTGAAGCCCCATACCCTTCTTCAGTAAGCCATAGTAGTTTTCTTTCTTGACTGTCTGTTGTTACCAATTACCATACTGCTCAATATGAACTGTATACAACTGTCTACAGATCCGCCCCCTAGTGGTTGCATTAAAATTAAAATTTCCTGTCATCTTTCCGGAATATTATTTAATATTGTAATTCCCAAACAAATCCTATATATAATTTATAGAGTCACCTATAAACTAGGGATTAGTTGTTATCTAACATCTAAAAACCTTATCCGTTTTATTGGCACTCAAGAAAACAGAAGGGGTTAATACTCTTATATTCTCCCAACAATCCCAAAGTGCATTCCATGGAAGTGGCTGCGACTACTGGACGGGCTCAGAGCGTGGATGACTAATGAAATTTCTACTGTCTGCCACATCGATAAGCCACGACAGCTGAGGATGATGATGAATACTGGCAGAGTATGAAAGAGCGAGGGCTTGTGGCTCATCGTATGGAAGCTAATGGTTTATCAGAAGTGCAGGCCAATAAACCGCATTTATAGATTGCAAAGATGGGAACCATGGGGGAGATTTATCAAACATGGTGTAAAGTGAAACTGGCTCAGTTGCCCCTAGCAACCAATCAGATTCCACCTTTCATTTTCCAAAGAGTCTGTGAGGAATGAAAGGAGGAATCTGATTGGTTGCTAGGGGCAACTGAGCCAGTCTCACTTTACACCATGTTGGATAAATCTCCCTCATGGTGTACAGTGAAACTGGCTCAGTTGCCCCTAGCAACCAATCAGATTCCACCTTTCATTTTCCAAAGATACTGTGAGGAATGAAAGGGGGCATCTGATTGGTTGCTAGGGGCAACTGAGCCAGTTTCACTTTACACCATGTTTGATAAATCTCCCCCATCATGTTTATTATATTAGAGAACTGACTCTATTTACTTGGCCATATACCTTCAATGGCTGCTATACCCCCTGACCATACCACACACATTCATGATGGGCTCAGCTATGCCTGTGCTTTCAATTGGAAAAGAAGAGAGAGACGCTACTAAAGTGCTCATAGACTTTATAGTAAAGTCAGCTGAACCCAGGTGTATAGAGGCCTCTCGACTCAACATGGACAGATGATGTCAGTGGAAAGAAGGGTTGGCCGTGATAGATTTCCGCCACTTAACCCTTTTGTTCTTGGAGGGATAAACCAGTGTCGGAGCAACCCTTTCCCATGTGGAACACTTGAAAGTATACCTGGCCGGACTTCTCCTTTAATGCCCACCTATAGAACAAAACGATTGGGCAATGAAATTCTACATGCTCAATCTTTCTTTCCTTACCAACATCTGTCAGGGGAGAGTTGGGAGGCATCCATATGCATAAGATAAGTCGTTTCGGTCCTACCTTACTAGATAAGATTAGCCCATTTTCCTTTTTTTCTGCAGCTCATAAGGGACATAAATCCTAATAAGATGTAAGGCAGGTGCAAAATCTATGTGACGAAACCCGCAGAGCGCGCGTCAACAAACTTCAAGGTATATATACACCCGAGCTTCCCGAAAATTTGTATTCATGTTCCATTTCGCTAGCAATGTACCGGCTGATGAAATTCAGCACGAAGCAGTATTTTTGGCCAATCTCCATAGAAACGGCTTAGATACATATTTTGGTGACACGATTTACATTTCATCCGCTTGACTTACTCTGCAAAAAGTTTCACTAAACTATGTTGTGTGTAGGAGTTGGGAGGTTAAGAATCTACAGGCATTGCTGCGAGTTCATCGACTCTTGGAGGCTATTTCCTAATGAACCGTGATAACAGGAAGCTGGACGCCATCTTGTTGGGTTCATCGTCCTTTCGATGTAATTTAATAAAGTTAAGAAAATAAACATTGTTACAACCGGGCAGCTCTGGCCTGGAGCGCTGCGGCTTATTGGGTAAAGCTAACAATGCTTGCCGGGAAAATGATGGGATTTCTGAAGATTCGTGATTCATGTTCCTAGTTCCCTATTGAAAATTAACGTCCTAAAAAGTTTTAAAAAACTTCCTTGCTGGAGGAGTATCACGGCACAGATCCCCCAAGAGGAGTGCAGCCCCCTCGCCGCCTGGCAGCAGAGATGAAAAGAGCGCAGAAGACAACTACCCCACTACTAGTGTCTCCTGTGCTCCCGTCATTTCTGCTGCCTGCTGCCGGGCAGCAGGGGGATCTGTGCCGCAATCCACACTAGGACATGTCCTATTTTACGGTGCGGATCCCGACCACAGACAATTTTACGGAATGTGTCATGGCAGCCTAAGGTGGCATCCAACTTTGGAAGCCATGGTGAGTGAAATCCGTTATATTTCAGAGAACGTTGCCGAACCCAAACAGTTCAGAATCTCTGCTCAGCACTACTTGTAAAAATTGAGGGAAATCGGAGAACGTTGCCGAATATGAACAGTTCGGCAAGTTCGCTTAACACTAGTTACATGTTCAGTTACAATTGTTTTTTTTTTTTCATTGGAACATTGAGGTCAAAGTAAACTACCACGTTATGGTGACCCAATGTCATACCCGAGCACCTTTTTTTCATTTAATGGAGTCCCAATTTTTGTATTTTGACCAAGGAACCCTCCTGTAGAGTATTTCACTGCATAATAACATGGTTGCCTCCTACCATGATGTATCGGGACTAGAGATGAGCAAACCTCGAGCATGCTCGAGTCGATCCGAACCTGAACTTTCGGCATGTGATTAGCGGTGGCTGCTGAAGTTTGATAAAGCCCTAAGGCTATGTGGAAAACATGGATATAGTCATTGGCTGTATCCATGTTTTCCAGACAACCTTAGAGCTTTGTCCAAGTTCAGCAGCCACAGCTAATCAAATGCCGAACGTTCGGGTTCGGATCGACTCAAACCCGAACCCGCTCGCTCATCTCTAATCAGGACCCATCATAGCATCTTTCCAGCCCATTCACTTATACTGAGTGGGTCCACGTCTGTGGCCTCTTCAACTAGACCATGATCCCAACCTGGATCAATGTGACCCCTTTGACTATGACAAAGCTTGAAATCAATCTGGTGTAATGTGGTCTCTTCCACTTGACCATGATATCAACCTGGCCTATTCTGGTGTAATGTGGCCTGTTTGACTTGGTCATGGTCTCAACCTGGCTCAGTCTGGCTTGGGATCCTTTTACAAGGTCCAATATGGGACCATGCAAGGACGCAAGCGAGCGCCCATCAGCAAGATCGCTGCTCGTTTGTAGAGCTTTTCAGAAGGCACGATAATCGCGCAGCCTATATACCAATCCCTATACCATTAGTGTGGTAATTTAAATGTTTTGCTATCGGCCACACATCTCCTGTTTACATAGAGAGATGTGCGCCTGATAGCGATACATTTTGAAGCCCCTTCGGCCTCTTCAACTTGATCGCGATATCAACCTGGTTCAATGTGACAGCTCAACTAGTCCATGATATTAACCGAGCTCAATGTGGACTCTTGATTAGGCCATGATATCTACCTCGGTCAACCCGGCTTAATGTGGTCTCTTCAATTAGACAATGATATCAACTTCGCCCAGTGTGGCCTCTTTGACAAGACTATAATATCAACCTGGGTCAACCTGCCCTAATGTGACCTCTTTAACTTGACGATATCAACCGATCATCCCCCGAATCTAACATTCATCCCTACAGAAACAAGGTTTCAATTATAACCTCTAACTTTAGAGGAACCACCTGAAATTATAGGGTCTCCAAACATTTGCCATCTATTTATAGCAACCCCATAGTTTAGTAATCCCATTGGGTCCCATAATACGGAACGAGGCCTCTATTTTCTGTGCCGCATTCAGTCTGTGCTAATGATAAAGTAGAAGCCCTAAGCCAATATTACATGAAGTAACCTGTTAAATAAATCATCAGGTCTATACATGGTTGTCCGTCTTCTTACGAGTCAAAAATAAATAAGTGAGCTGTCAGCGAGACACATACAAGGCCATAATTATCCGACGAGGTATTTAAGGCCTCTCTCCAATCTGCCCAAAATACGATATCACAAGGGGAATCTAGAGGCCGAAAATAACCCGGAACAATACAGAAGCCGTGACTTATGGATATGGATTACATTGGCATATTTCTCATCACTCGGCTTTCTACACACCCTGAATGGGACCCCCCCCCCTGAAAGTACAGTAAGTTTTGTGCAACCTCTCTTTTTTATGAGGTCTATATACCTTACCCATTGTCATGATATACCTTTCAACATAAGTTGCCATTGATGGATCCCTTACAACCAGTCAGTATTATAAGGGCACGTTCATACTACGGATTCGGCGGAGAAATTCCACTCTGAATTCCCGCCCATGGAATCCTGGCTGCTACGTCTTTGAATGGGAGGGCTCACGTGCCTCCGCTCTCCGCACCTCTTCGTTTAAAGAATTGACATGGCGGGGATTCCAAGCGGAGTCTCTGCACCGAATTCGTAGTGTGAATGGGCCCTAAGATCCATCAACAGCATTTAGCCTGATTGTGGATTTTTTTCCTATGCAACGCAGAAATATGTTCTATAAAGAACTGACATGACTATAGCTAATTCCTTGCTCTTCACACATGCTTCTGTGTAACACAACCATGTTGTCATGGCTTCTCATTCTGCTACTGCTCTGGACGGTTCCTGACATGGACAGAGGTGGCAGCAGAGAGCGCTGTGTCAGACTGGAAAGAATACACCACTTCATGCAGGACATACAGCAGCTGATAAGTACTGTAAGACTAGAGATTTTTTAACAAAAGTAAATTACAAATCTGTATCACTTTCTGACACCAGTTGATTTAAAGAAAAAATTCTGTGGATTACCCCTTTAAGTGACTATACCAGAGAGTACTATTAACAGCTGCCAATGTATCTAGGTGGTATTCCAGAGATCCCCTTCATTTAAAAAATTGATGGTGGGTTATAGGGTCATATTCCCATGATCATATGGGAATGTTTTTTCCCCCAGAAAATCCCTTCAACTAACTTCTATAATAAAGAGGTGAACACCCAACTGCATTATAACATCCCGATTGAGAAACCCTCAAAAATGAATCAGAAATATTAATTCTGAGCATGTTATTTCATGTTAGGAAAATCCGTGACTCGGCTTTCTGTAGATATCGTCTCTTAGTTCACATTAAGGTCATTGAAAAAAAAACTCCATGAATTATTTATCCGTGCCCCTCAGCAGCAAGGCCATATGACTCACAAGGACTCACTTCTGTTCTCGGTCAAATATTTATGACCATTTATACAACCTGCTTAAACAGTGACGTGATTTACAAAAACAGCCGTATACACTGTACGCAGTCAGGGCTTTTGCTAAATAAATGAAAGGACATTTTCAAAAAAGTTGCAACAGGTGCTGCCATGGTGACACCACTTCAACTCCACATCATGTATTGTTTTTTTTTTTTTTTTTTTTTTTTTAAAGGGAACCTGTCGCATTGAAAATGAGCGCAGTTATAGAGCAGAAAGAGCTGAGCAGACTGATATATATATGTGGGGA
Source organism: Dendropsophus ebraccatus (assembly GCF_027789765.1). Classification (NCBI taxonomy): domain Eukaryota; kingdom Metazoa; phylum Chordata; class Amphibia; order Anura; family Hylidae; genus Dendropsophus; species Dendropsophus ebraccatus. The sequence goes on along the minus strand of NC_091454.1, from coordinate 18,821,142 downwards.
AATATTCAATGTAACTTGAAATTTGTTCATCTAAACTTCAGTTAGGGAGTCCAGTGGGCGGTACTCAAACAAGCTGTCAATCACTAATCCACTAATCAGTGCTGCCCACTGGACTCCAAACCCAGAATGTAGAGATATATATAGAGCAAGGCCCTAGGGGGTGGAGACACAATCATTGTTATGCCCCGCCCCTGCAGAACCTGCACTAGGTGTCATGCAGTATTACTTAGGGAGCTTCTTTACAGTAAAGCTGTTCTGTTAGAAATCCAGTCCAGTCTGAAAGCAGCAAATTATAGAGCAAGAGGAGCTGAGTACATATATATATATATATATATATATATATATATATATATATGTATATATATATACATATTTATATGTATATATATATATATATATATATACACACAAGAGGAGCTGAGTATATATATATATATATATATATATATATATATATATATATATATAGACCAACAAAACACAACAATCACTGAACTCAGGGAGAACAGTGAAAAATTCCAATGGAGTACTCATTTACGAGTCTCCATTGATTGTCCCATACAAAATTTAAATATGCAAAGAAGGGGTCCGTGGAGCCTCAGTTACGAGTCTCAAAACACGGGAATAGCCAGATATCCCTCTCTCCAGAGAAGGAAGCCCATTGCCAAGGGGTGCCTCCTAGTGGGGAGAGCACCAAACCACCCTGATACGTAGTCCCTCAGGTCCTCACTCTGTTGCGAGCTTTAGGACCTAAATAGGGAAACACCAGGGTGGCCCCTGTGAGTCAAAGTCTAACTCTGTGGCGAGTATAACGACATAAGACAAGGGTTACCAAGGCTATGCATCCATCCACAGACTGCAGTTTCGGGGTATTTGCCCCTCGTCAGTGTGGAGCAGGATGAGACTCGTAACTGAGGCTCCACGGACCCCTTTTTTGCATATATATATATATATATATATATATATATATATATATATATATATTCAGCTCCTCTTGCTCTAATATGCTGCTTTCAGACTGAACTGGATTTCTAACAGAACAGCTTTACTGTAAAGAAACTCCTATTTAATGACACCTAGTGCAGGTTCTGCAGGGGCGGGGCATAATGATGATTTTGTCTCCACCCCCTAGGGCCTTCCTCTAGGCATAACACAATGTAAGTTCCAGGCCAGTGGAGATCCCAGACCCCACTACAAAATCTATAACAGAATCCACCACTAAATATGATACTATGGCAAAGGAGCCTTCAGGGCCCTGACAGGCACCAGGATCAGGTGCAAACTACCTCTGCACCCTCTCTGTCTGCAACTGCTCTGGACATTTCCTGACACGGACAGAGGTGGCAGCAGAGAGCACTGTGTCAGACTGGAAAGAATACACCACTTCCTGCAGGACATACAGCAGCTGATAAGTACTGGAAGTCTAGTGATTTTTAATGAAAGTAATTTACAAATCTATATAACTTTCTGACCAGTTTATTACAAAACAATTTAAGTACCCCTTTAAACACATACTGAAAGATTTCCACACTGACTACGCCTGATCTCTGGGAGTGCCAACAGGGAGACACTTCATGATCTTTTTTTATATCAATGGACTCTTCTAATGAAAGAGTGGAGAACCCCTTTAACTTATGATGGGTTTCTATTTCTATTTGTAATAATCACACTTCTCCAGATTTACACATGACCTATATATACAGCTGATCCTGGGCATGCTGGGTGTAAACAAACAGTCCCCAAGACCTGTTCTCAGGGGCCACGTTACTGCAGAGAGTACAGCAAACATTTCAATTAACTCTGTATTAGCATATTGTGATGTCTACAGGAGGGGTCGTAAACTCTTCCCATGAGCCTCCATTGTGCTTATAGACAGGAGGCTGGATGCACGGCAGGCAGGCAACAGCTGCACTTTAAGTGTAAAGAACCTGGGAGTGCGATTCCCCCATTATAGTTATTTATAGGTCATATACCGCCGCTTAATTAATAACCTGCTGCAGCCCTGGGTCACACATGGGGGGGGGGGGGTAGCGGGGGGTTGCTGGGGGTTGTAGTAACGAGAACAATAGCGTAAGGGCAGTTTCACTTGTGATTTCGGATTTTTTTTTTTTCTTAAAAAAAACTTTGAGGAATTTATTTTTATTTTTGTATATTTTCTTTATTTTATGTTTTTTTAGGCAATAAAATTACTATGAATTAAAAAAAAATTTGAGAAATACTGACAATCCTTGTTATGTGCCTTTCAGTAGGGGCACTATAGTAGTCATTGCTGCTGTCAGTGTTATATGGCATTGTGTCTGGAACTGTGGGCATTGTGGTGATTAGTGTTATAGAGAGTGTGTACTGGGGTCACTATGGTAGTTATATAGAGAGTGTGGTCAGTACTGGGGTCACTATGGTAGTTATAGTTATAGAGAGTGTGGTCAGTACTGGTGTCACTATGGTAGTTATAGTTAAAGAGAGAGTGTGGTCAGTACTGGGGTCACTATGGTAGTTATATAGAGAGTGTGGTCAGTACTGGGGTCACTATGGTAGTTATAGAGAGAGTGTTGTCGGTATTGGGGTCACTATGGTAGTTATAGAGAGAGTGTTGTCGGTATTGGGGTCACTATGGTAGTTATAGAGAGAGTGTTGTCGGTATTGGGGTCACTATGGTAGTTATATAGAGAGTGTGGTGAGTACTGGGGGCAATATGGTAGTTATAGAGAGAGTGTGGTCAGTACTGGGGTCACTATGGTAGTTACAGAGAGAGAGAGTGTGGTCAGTACTGGGGTCACTATGGTAGTTATGGAGAGAGTATGGTCAGTACTGGGATCACTATGGTAGTTATAGAGAGAGAGTGTGGTCAGTACTGGGGTCACTATGGTAGTTATATAGAGAGTGTGGTCAGTACTGGGGTCACTATGGTAGTTATAGAGAGAGAGTGTGGTCAGTACTGGGGTCACTATGGTAGTTATATAGAGAGTGGTCGGTACTGGGATCACTATGGTAGTTATAGAGAGAGAGTGGTCAGTACTGGGGTCACTATGGTAGTTATAGAGAGAGTGTGGCCAGTACTGGGGTCACTATGGTAATTATAGAGAGAGTGTGGTCGGTACTGGGATCACTATGGTAGTTATAGTTATAGAGAGAGTGTGGTCGGTACTGGGGTCACTATGGTAGTTATAGAGAGAGTGTGGTCAGTACTGAGGTCACTATGGTAATTATAGAGAGAGTTTGGTCAGTACTGGGGTCACTATGGTAGTTATAGTTATAGAGAGAGTGTGGTCAGTACTGGGGTCACTATGGTAATTATAGAGAGTGTGGTAAGTACTGGGGTCTCTATGGTAGTTATAGAGAGAGTGTGGTCAGTACTGGGGTCACTATGGTAGTTATAGAGAGAGTGTGGTCAGTACTGGGGTCTCTATGGTAGTTATAGTTATAGAGAGAGTGTGGTCAGTACTGGGGTCACTATGGTAGTTATAGAGAGTGTGGTCAGTACTGGGGTCTCTATGGTAGTTATAGAGAGAGAGAGTGTGGTCAGTACTGGGGTCACTATGGTAGTTATAGAGAGAGTGTGGCCAGTACTGGGGTCACTATGGTAGTTATAGAGAGAGTGTGGTCAGTACTGGGGTCACTATGGTAGTTATAGAGAGAGTGTGGCCAGTACTGGGGTCACTATGGTAGTTATAGAGAGAGAGAGTGTGGTCAGTACTGGGGTCACTATGGTAGTTATAGAGAGAGAGTGGTCAGTACTGGGGTCACTATGGTAGTTATATAGAGAGTGTGGTCAGTACTGGGGTCACTATGGTAGTTATAGAGAGAGTGTGGTCAGTACTGGGGTCACTATGGTAGTTATAGAGAGAGTGTGGTCAGTACTGGGGTCACTATGGTAGTTATAGAGAGAGTGTGGTCAGTACTGGGGTCACTATGGTAGTTATAGAGAGAGTGTGGTCAGTACTGGGGTCACTATGGTAGTTATAGAGAGAGAGTGGTCAGTACTGGGGTCACTATGGTAGTTATATAGAGAGTGTGGTCAGTACTGGGGTCACTATGGTAGTTATAGAGAGAGTGTGGTCAGTACTGGGGTCACTATGGTAGTTATAGAGAGAGTGTGGTCAGTACTGGGGTCACTATGGTAGTTATAGAGAGAGTGTGGTCAGTACTGGGGTCACTATGGTAGTTATAGAGAGAGAGAGTGGTCAGTACTGGGGTCACTATGGTAGTTATAGTTATAGAGAGAGTGTGGTCAGTACTGGGGTCACTATGGTAGTTATAGAGAGAGAGAGTGGTCAGTACTGGGATCACTATGGTAGTTATATAGAGAGTGGTCGGTACTGGGATCACTATGGTAGTTATAGAGAGAGAGTGGTCAGTACTGGGGTCACTATGGTAGTTATAGAGAGAGTGTGGTCAGTACTGGGGTCACTATGGTAGTTATAGAGAGAGAGAGTGGTCAGTACTGGGATCACTATGGTAGTTATAGTTATAGAGAGAGTGTGGTCAGTACTGGGGTCACTATGGTAGTTATAGAGAGAGTGTGGCCAGTACTGGGGTCACTATGGTAATTATAGAGAGAGAGTGGTCGGTACTGGGATCACTATGGTAGTTATAGTTATAGAGAGAGCACTGGCGGAACTACCGCCGTAGCAGCCGTAGCGGCTGCTACGGGGCCCCGCCGCATCAGGGGCCCGTGACGCGGGCCCCTGGAGCTGACATATCCTGCAGCACCCGGCGGCTGAGCATGCCTCCCGGGTGCTGTAGCCGGGGGCCGGTCCCGTGCTTCTCCCGACCCGGAGACTCCTGTCCCCAACCATCGGGAAAAGGAGTCACTGGGCCTGGAGGAGCACGGGACCGGTCCACAGCGCTCCTGTCACCCCGTCTGATGCGCGGCTGCCGTCTGATGCCGCGTCCTAGCCCCGGCAGCGCGCGTATCATAGAGTTCTGTGTGGGCTTGTGCTGCGGCCCCGACTTCCGGCACAGAGACGTGTGCCGGAAGTCGCGGCTACAGGCCCACACAGAACTCTATGATACGCGCGCTGCCGGGGCTAGGACGCGGCATCAGACGGCAGCCGCGCATCAGACGGGGTGACAGGAAAAAGGCTCGACGGGGGAGCGTGTTGTTAGGTGAGTTTTTTTCTTTTTTTTAAACTTGCTTTTCTCGGGGGGGGGGGGGAGAAGGGGGCATCTATAAGGGGGGGGGGGGAGGAGGGGGCATCTATAAGGAAGGGGGGAGGAGAGAAGGGGGCATCTATAAGGAAGGGGGGAGGAGAGAAGGGGGCATCTATAAGGAAGGGGGGAGGAGAGAAGGGGGCATCTATAAGGAAGGGGGGAGAAGAGGAGGGGGCATCTATAAGGAAGGGGGGGAGAAGGGGGCATCTATAAGGAAGGGGGGGGGGAGAAGAGGAGGCGGCATCTATAAGGAAGGGGGGAGGGGAGAAGAGAAGGGGGCATCTATAAGGAAGGGGGGGGAGAAGAGGAGGGGCATCTATAAGGAAGGGGGGAGGGGAGAAGAGAAGGGGGCATCTATAAGGGGGGGGGAGAAGGGGGCATCTATAAGGGGGGGAGAAGGGGGCATCTATAAGGGGGGGGAGAAGGGGGCATCTATAAGGAAGGGGGAGAAGGGGGCATCTATAAGGAAGGGGGGAGGAGAGAAGGGGGCATCTATAAGGAAGGGGGGAGAAGAGGAGGGGGCATCTATAAGGAAGGGGGGAGGGGAGAAGAGAAGGGGGCATCTATAAGGAAGGGGGGGGGGGAGAAGAGGAGGGGGCATCTATAAGGAAGGGGGGAGGGGAGAAGAGAAGGGGGCATCTATAAGGGGGGGGGAGAAGGGGGCATCTATAAGGGGGGGGGGAGAAGGGGGCATCTATAAGGGGGGGGAGAAGGGGGCATCTATAAGGAAGGGGGAGAAGGGGGCATCTATAAGGAAGGGGGGAGGAGAGAAGGGGGCATCTATAAGGAAGGGGGGGGAGAAGAGGAGGGGGCATCTATAAGGAAGGGGGGGGAGAAGAGGAGGGGGCATCTATAAGGAAGGGGGGAGGGGAGAAGAGAAGGGGGCATGGGCATCTATAAGGAAGGGGGGGAGAAGAGGAGGGGGCATCTATAAGGAAGGGGGGAGAAGAGGAGGGGGCATCTATAAGGAAGGGGGGAGAAGAGGAGGGGGCATCTATAAGGAAGGGGGGAGAAGAGGAGGGGGCATCTATAAGGGGGGGGAGAAGGGGGCATCTATAAGGAAGGGGGGAGGGGAGAAGAGAAGGGGGCATGGGCATCTATAAGGAAGGGGGGGAGAAGAGGAGGGGGCATCTATAAGGAAGGGGGGAGAAGAGGAGGGGGCATCTATAAGGAAGGGGGGAGAAGAGAAGGGGGCATCTATAAGGGGGGGGGGAGAAGGGGGCATCTATAAGGAAGGGGGGGAGAAGAGGAGGGGGCATCTATAAGGAAGGGGGGAGGGGAGAAGAGAAGGGGGCATGGGCATCTATAAGGAAGGGGGGAGGAGAGAAGGGGCATCTATAAGGAAGGGGCGGGAGAAGAGGTGGGGGCATCTATAAGGAAGGGGGGGAGAAGAGGAGGGGGCATCTATAAGGAAGGGGGGAGAAGAGGAGGGGGCATCTATAAGGAAGGGGGGAGAAGAGAAGGGGGCATCTATAAGGAAGGGGGGGAGAAGAGGAGGGGGCATCTATAAGGAATGGGGGAGAAGAGAAGGGGGCATCTATAAGGAAGGGGGGGGGGAGAAGAGGAGGGGGCATCTATAAGGAAGGGGGGAGAAGAGAAGGGGGCATCTATAAGGAAGGGGGGGAGAGGAGAAGGGGGCATCTATAAGGAAGGGGGGAGAGGGGGGCATCTATAAGGAAGGGGGGGGAGAGGGGGGCATCTATAAGGAAGGGGGGGAGAGGGAGGCATCTATAAGGGAGGGGGGAGAGAGAGACCATCTATAAGGAAGGGGGGGAGGGGGACATCTGTAAGGAAGGGGGGGGAGAGGGCCATCTATAAGGGGGGGACACCATAGGGGGAGAGCAGGCCATCTATAAGGGGAGAACATAGGGGGAGAGGGGGACAACATAGGGGGAGAGGGGGATATAAACGTACAACATTGGGGGAGAGGGGAACATCTATAAGAGGACAATAAAGGGGGAAAGGGGGCCATCTATAAGGGGACAATATAGGGGAAGAGGGGGCCATCTATAGGGGGGGCAACATAGGGGACCATCTATAAGGAGACAACATGGGGGGGCATCTATAAGGGGGACAGCGGAGGGGGGCAACATAAGGAAGCTATCTATAAGGAGGGGCGACAGAGAGGAGGGCCATATACTAAAATGGGATCACATAGAGTCAGCCTACCCACTAAATGTGGGTGTAAAGGGGCCAATGCAGATGTGCAGTATAGAGAGATGAGGATGGTGACAGAGTGTGGAGCCTAATATGTCTGTCTGGCAGATTCTGTGGATTCGTGGCCCGGAGAAGTTCTCATAACGGCCCAGGACAGATGGAAAAGAAAATGAAAAGGGAAGAACTCCCATCAGAGAAGACGTCTCCTGTAAGTCACCTGATGTAACTGTACTGTAATTTATATGGTGTACAGGACCTGTGTAGAGCTGAGTGTGTTGATGGCATAGTGGTCGATCGAGAGGGGGGGGGGGGGGGGGGGCGGGGGGGCCCCAATCAAAAGTTTGCTATGGGGCCCAGCCATTTCTAGTTACGCCCCTGAGAGAGAGTGTGGTCGGTACTGGGGTCACTATGGTAGTTATAGAGAGAGTGTGGTCAGTACTGGGGTCACTATGGTAGTTACAGAGAGAGAGAGAGTGGTCGGTACTGGGATTACTATGGTAGTTATAGAGAGAGAGTGGTCGGTACTGGGATCACTATGGTAGTTATAGTTATAGAGAGAGTGTGGTCGGTACTGGGGTCACTATGGTAGTTATATAGAGAGTGTGGTCGGTACTGGGATCACTATGGTAGTTATAGTTATAGAGAGAGTGTGGTCGGTACTGGGGTCACTATGGTAGTTATAGAGAGAGTGTGGTCAGTACTGGGGTCACTATGGTAGTTATAGTTATAGAGGCATTGTGGCTGGCACTGGGGTCACTATGGTAGTTATAGAGAGAGTGTGGTCAGTACTGGGGTCACTATGGTAATTATAGAGAGAGTGTGGTCAGTACTGGGGTCACTATGGTAGTTATAGTTATAGAGTGTGGTCAGTACTGGGGTCACTATGGTAGTTATAGTTATAGAGTGTGGTCAGTACTGGGGTCACTATGATAGTTATAGAGAGAGTATGGTCAGTACTGGGATCACTATGGTAGTTATAGAGAGAGTGTGGTCAGTACTGGGGTCACTATGGTAGTTATAGAGAGAGTGTGGTCAGTACTGGGGTCACTATGGTAGTTATAGAGAGAGTGTGGTCAGTACTGGGGTCACTATGGTAGTTATAGTTATAGAGTGTGGTCAGTACTGGGTCACTATGGTAGTTATAGAGAGAGTGTGGTCAGTACTGGGGGCAATATGGTAGTTATAGTTATAGAGGCATTGTGGCTGGCACTGGATGCTTTGTGGCACTCATTGTTATAGGACAATGAGGGAGATTTATCAAACATGGTGTAAAGTGAAACTGTCTCAGTTGCCCCTAGCAACCAATCAGATTCCACCTTTCATTCCTCACAGACTCCTTGGAAAATGAAAGGTGGAATCTGATTGGTTGCTAGGGGCAACTAAGACAATTTTACTTTACACCATGTTTGATAAATCTCCCCCAATGTCTTTGGCGCTGTGGTCGGAGCTACATCATCATAGTATAGGGGTATTGTGGCAGTCATTGTTATAGGACATTTTGGTTGGCACTGTGGCAGCTGTGGTCGGCACTGGGGGCATAACAACAGGCATGGATATAAGTCTCATATCTACATATCCCTCTTTAGTATCTCATATAGGCATTGTATAGGCTGTATGTATGACTGGCAGAGGAGACTTCACATGTGGTAAATGGCGTCCACTCACTGATGGAAGAGATTCCCACAGGTCATGTGACGGCACCAATGATGAGTAACAAAACTCATTCTGCAAATGAACCAAACAACAAGACTGCGGAAATCCTGGATTACTGAATGGTCTACACTACTGATCACCCTTCGGCTGTCAGGGCATGCTGGGAGTTGTAGTTTTGCAATAGGTGGAGAGCCACACAGTGGAGATGACTGTTCTACATTACCGGTCGCCCTCTCTCCTCCTTTAAGTAACATGAGCAGCGCTGAGAGAAGATGTTTTGGTTTTCTTTTCTCTTTAACAATACACAGGAAACAGGAAGAATGGAGGGGGGGGGGGTGTCCTGTCCTGCAGAGACTCATACAAACACTATACCAATGGAGTAGAACTAAAAGTCCCAGCACATCAGCAAAACATTCTTGAAATGAATGTTGATTTATAACTCTCTAGAGCAGTGTGCCCCAATCTGAAGCTCTCCAGCTGCTGCAAAACTACATCGCCCAGCATGCCCTGAGGGCATTATGGGAAATTTAAGCCCTTATTACACAGGACGACTGGAAGAGCAAATGAGCGCTGTCTCTCTTCCTGCTCTCTGCCGATACACACGGCGGCAGCGAGCGGGTGAGTCCGGGGGCGGCCACGGAGAGCTGCGGGGGGGCTGCCCGGGTGATCGCTAGATTGTCCAGGCAGCCCATAGCAGATAGCGGCGGTCTGCTATCTGCCGCCGCTCCTATTCCACCTTTTATTCCACAGGACGATTACCTGCCATGTTCCGTGTAATAGGGTCTTTTGTTTTGCAATAGGTGGAGAGCCAGTATTTCTCATCTATCTATCTATCTATCTATCTATCTATCTATCTATCTATCTATCTATCTATCTATCTATCTCCTATCTATCTATCTATCTATCTATCTCCTATCTATCTATCTTCTATCTATCTATCTATCTATCTATCTATCATCTGTCTGTCATCTATCTATCTATCTATCTCCTATCTATTATCTATCTATCTATCTATCTCCTATCAATTATCTATCTATCTATCTATCTATCTATCTATCTATCTATCTATCTCCTATCTATTATCTATCTATCTATCTCCTATCTATTATCTATCTATCTATCTATGTCCTATCTATTATCTATCTCCTATCTATCTATCTATCTATCTATCTCCTATCTATCTATCTATCTCCTATCTATCTATCTATTATCTATCTATCTATCTATCTATCTATCTATCTATCTATCTATCTATATCCTATCTATCTCCTATCTATTATCTATCTATCTATCTCCTATCTATCTCCTATCTATCTATCTATCTATCTATCTATCTATCTATCTAGACAAACAAAAAAATCGACTTGCAGCACATCCAGACTTGAAGGTGAAAATAGTGAAAATTTATTCCATAAACGATACACAAGGAAAAACAGCGACGTTTCGCTCCTCCAATTGGAGCTTTCTCAAGCCAGTCTTGTTTTCAGATCCCAAGATGTCTCCCCCACATAAATCAGGCCACACGGACACCAGAGTATATATATGACCCAGTCTGATGAGCATGTGAGATAACACTTGATTTTGTAAGCCTGCTGCGTAATAGGATGTACAAATTCTGGACCTTTTTTCATTAATTTGCAGTTGATACAGTTTAGGCAAGGGAAGGACCCTGTGTTCCTGCGACCCAAATAAGTTTGTCTCTCGCTGCGTTCCTTAATCATTATGTTTTTAACAAGTTGGTCCTTCAGGTTTCTCCCCCTACGATAAGACATCAGGGGAGGAACCTGAAATTCTGTAACCTGTTTATGTGTATTCCTGATGATGTGCCAATACTTGTTCAGGATCGAAGATATTCTAGGCGACCAATCTGAATACGTCGATACAAATGGAATTCTTTTGAGTTTAGTGTCAGCAACTTTGCTCTCCAATAATGTGCCTCGCTCAATGGCATAAATTTTTTAATCACTTTGATTGACAGTGGATTGCACCAATAGGGTGCTCCCCACCTGTATTTAAATGTGTGATGTGCTCACTTATACTGGCTTGAAAATGGTGGCGTGAGGCCACAGAAACGTTGCCTATTGCTGTGCTGTGACAACTTATTTTTGGACACTGGAATAAACACTGATTTTTGCATCTATTTGGGAGTGCCATTGAATCTACTTCAGATATCTATCTCCTATCTATCTATCTATCTATCTATCTATCTATCTATCTATCTATCTATCTATCTATCTCCTATCTATCTCCTATCTATCTATCTATCTATCTATCTATCTATCTATCTATCTCCTATCTATCTATCTACCTATGTCGTATCTATCTATCTCCTATCTATCTATCTATCTCCTATCTATCTATCTATATATCATCTATCTATCTATCTATCTCCTATTTATCTATCTCCTATCTATCTATCTATCTATCTATCTATCTATCTATCTATCTCCTATCTATCTATCTATCTATCTATCTATCTATCTATCTCCTATTTATCTATCTCCTATCTATCTATCTATCTATCTATCTATCTCCTATCTATCTATCTATCTATCTATCTATCTATCTGTCTATCTATCTATCTATCTATCTATCTCCTATTTATCTATCTCCTATCTATCTATCTATCTATCTATCTATCTATCTATCTCCTATCTATCTATCTATCTATCTATCTATCTATCTATCTATCTCCTATCTATCTATCTATCTATCTATCTATCTATCTCCTATCTATCTATCTATCTATCTATCTATCTATCTATCTATCTATCTCCTATCTATCTATCTATCTATCTATCTATCTATCTATCTCCTATTTATCTATCTCCTATCTATCTATCTATCTATCTATCTATCTATCTATCTATCTATCTATCTATCTATCCATTTATCTATGTAATAGATATCTATCTCTCTTGCAATAAACACACCACCATTAAAGGCCAATATGGAGCATGTAGCCAGCAGCAAAAGCCCTAATCTAAATAGTTTACAATTTAGAATAACAATATAATAACAACAACAACAACGTACCTATGTTTACATAAGGTATCTATAAACATACAAGTAACAAAATAATAATAACAATACATCTATGGTTATATAAACTGTAAATATACAACGTGTAACAATATAAAGCAACTATTGACTGGAACATCTTCTAGCAATGACACAAAAGCAGACAGGATACATCGGGCCATTAGGACATGTTCACCTGGTGTAATATTCACGCACAGAAATCCACTGTGGAAAATGATGGTCGTTAATAATGATCATTATTTACTAGCGTCTTTTAAAAACATGCCCATTATTTGTCCTAAAAACTCTTGTGTGAACATATCTAAATCAACGATCAATGACATACAAACGATTTTCTGATCGTTGCCTGCAATTACACAGAACGATTATAATTTAAATTCGAACGATTTTTCGCACAATAATCGTCCCATGTAAGGGGCCTATTTCCTGGAGCGATAATCGGCTGAATCGGCCAGATTCGGCCGATTATCGCTCAGTGGCATATAGAGAACGATCAGCCGGTGATCATGTCATTAGCTGATCGTTAATTTAGGTTCAAACCTAAAATCATCAGTCACTACCCGCGCATCGCTGCATGGAATAGCGATGCACGGTGGGCGACCGACGATTTTAAAACATCATCCTTTACCTGTTCAGGCTGTAGGTCTTCTCCTGCGCTCCTTCCTCCTCCCAGTCCCGCGTGCAGCAGCAGCTTCAGAGTGACCTGTCTGAGCTGATAGACCGCTCCGCTAATCACTGGTCAGGACCGCCGCGGACAGTGATTGGCTGAGTGGTCTGTCAGCTCAGACAGGTCACTCTGAAGCTGCTGCTGCACGCGGGACTGGGAGGAGGAAGGAGCGCAGGAGAAGACTTACAACATGGTTAGGTAAAGGATGATGTTTAAACAAGGGCTGCAAGGACATCGGTAACAATGTCCCTGCAGCCCTCGCTAAACGATTATTGGGCTGTGGAATAGGCCCTGCAAACAAGCGCAGATCGGCGCTCGTTTACATTGTCGATCGGCCCTGGTCGTCCTGTGGAATAGGACCCTTAGTCAGAAGACATCCTATAAGGGCTTACAATCTAAGGGCCCTATTCCACGGAACAATTATCCTTCACATAATCGTTTACGATAAGCGATCTCAAACGACCGCTATTGCAAATGACCTGAAATTGTTCACCCAGTTACATGGAACGATCATCGTAACTTATGACCGTTCTTGCGGTCGTCTTGTTGTCGCTACTGCGAATGACCGAATGACGTCTTATTCCATGCGAACGATTCATAGTTTAATCGCTAACTGCTATGCAACCAAACGATTATCACTTTAATCCGAACGATAATCGTCCCGTGGAATAGGGCCCTTACTCATCTACAGTACATTCCCAAAGGCTCATGGGAGGAGGAGGTCCTACTCCATGTGAGATTACAATCTAAAGGAGTCACTCTGCTACAGAACATTCCTGAAATCTCAGCTACTATTAAAGGATCCTATTACCTAAGAGCTTACAATCTAATTTAACTACTGCACATATCACGACCACCTGGAAAGGAGCATCCTTGACCTATTATGGTCCGTTTACAGGGAGCGATAATTCGCCCAATCGATCGTTTATCGATTTTAAAGCAACAATTTGATTTTTATGAGGTTCAGCGTTTAGACGAAGTGAAAAATCATTTAAAAATGTGTTATTGCGATCATTTTTAAGATCGCTTAGGCCCATCTCACACATAGGGTGAATCTGTTAAAGACTGTTTACACAAAGCGATCTTCGAATTCTTAGCGAACGACCAACGACGATTTGAGAACGCGTTGAAAGATCACAATGAACGATTTCTCGCTCGTCGCTTGATCGTTCCCTGTGTGTACAGGAGCCGATTATCGCTCAAATACGATCGTTATCGCAAAAATTCGAACGCGAATCGTTCCGTGTAAAAGCACCATTACAGCCTGCAATCTAAAGGACTCAGCTACTTCAGTAAGGTCTAAATTCTCACCTAACAAGAGATAACCTTATACTCTGATGCTGCGTTTACACGAAACGATAATTGGCCCAATCGTACGATTAACGATGTCGGAGTAACGATTTTTTTTCTCATAACGATCAGGGTTTAAACGGTACGATATATCGTACAAAAATCCGTTTTGCGATCGCTAAAGCCTATCTCACACATTGGTTAAATCGGTGAACGACTTTTTACACAGAACGATCTGCGAATTTTTTCCGAACAACGATTTGAGAACATGTTGTAAGATCAAAATGAACAATTTCTCATTCGTCATTTGATCGCTCGCTGCGTTTACACGTACGATTATCGTTCCAATTCGATCGTTGTTGCGCAAATTCGCACGATAATCGTTACGTGTAAACGCAGCATAAGAGCTTGCAATCTAGTGGATAAACTTCATTCCAGCTTAAGAAGAGATTCTATACCCTAATGCTGCGTTTACACGGAACAATTATCGTGCGAATTCGCATGATAACGATCGAATTCGAACGATAATCGTACGTGTAAATGCTGCGAACGATCAAACAAAGAAAGAGAAATCGTTCATTTTGATCTTACATGTTCTAAAATCGTCGTTCGCAAAAATTTCGCATATCGTTCCGTGTAAACAGTCGTTCACCGATTTTTCTTATGTGCGAGATAGGCTTAAGCGATCGCAAAATGATCGCAAAACGAATTTTCCGTACGATATATCGTACTGTCTAAATGCTGATCGTTATAAAAAAAATCCTTGCTCCGACATCGTTCCTGTTCCCTAAGAGCTTACAATCTATATACATGACTAAGCTATAGCACCCTCAGTAGGGTCTTACAATCTAATCGACTAACTCCACGCCAGCTATGATTAAAGTTTCTGTACCTTATGGTGCGATTACACAGAAAGATTTATCTGACAGATTTTGGAAGCCAAAGACAGGAATGGATTTGAAAAGAGGAGAAATCTCAGTCTTTCCTTTATGACCTGTTCCCTGTTTATAGTCAGTTCCTGGCTTTGGCTTCCAAAATCTGTCAGATAAATCTCTCTGTGTAAACGCACCATAAGGGTTTACAATCTAGTGAGTAAACTACATTTCAGATATCAGAACAGATACAGATTCTGTACCCTTATGGTGCGTTTACACAGAGAGATTTAATCTGAAAGATTTTGGAATCCAAAGCCAGGAATGGATTTGAAAAGAGGAGAAATCTCAGTCTTTCCTTTATGACCTGTACCCTGTTTATAGTCTGTCCCTGGCTTTGGCTTCAAAGATCTGTCAGATAAATCTGTCTGTGTGAGCGCACCATAAGAGCTTACAATCTAGTGGACTAACTGGACTCTAGTTATAAGAACAGTTTCTGTACCCTAAGAGCTTACAATCTAGTGGGCTAATGCCACTGCAACTATAGGCGATTCTGTACCATAAGAGCTTACAATCTAGTGGGCCAATGCCACTGCAACTATAGGCGATTCTGTACCATAAGAGCTTACAATCTAGTGGACTTACTCCGCTCTAGTTATGACAACAGTTCCTGTGCCCTAAGAGATATATATATATATATATATATATATATATATATATATATATATATATATCCTTATGATAGATGGATAGATAGATGGATAGATAGATAGATAGATTGATAGATAGATAAGTAGTTAGATAGATAGGTAGATAGATAGGTGATAGATAATAGATAGATAGATAGATAGATAGGAGATAGATAGATAGATAGATAGATAGATAGATAGATAGGAGATAGATAGATAGATAGATAGATAGATAGATAGATAGATAGATAGATAGGAGATAGATAGATAGATAGATAGATAGATAGGAGATAGATAGGAGATAGATAGGAGATAGATAGATAGGAGATAGATAGATAGATAGATAGATAGATAGATAGGAGATAGATAGATAGATAGATAGATAGATAGATATGAGATAGATAGATAGATAGATAGATAGATAGATAGATAGGAGATAGATAGATAGATAGATAGATAGATAGATAGATAGGAGATAGATAGATAGATAGATAGATAGGAGATAGATAGATAGATAGATAGATAGATAGATAGATAGATAGATATGAGATAGATAGATAGATAGGAGATAGATAGATAGATAGATAGATAGATAGATAGATAGATAGATAGATAGGAGATAGATAGATAGGAGATAGATAGATGATAGATAGATAGATAGATAGATAGATAGGAGATAGATAGATAGATAGATAGATAGATAGATAGGAGATAGATAGATAGATAGATAGATAGATAGGAGATAGATAGATAGATAATAGATAGAGAGATATATAATAGATAGATAGATAAATAGATAATAGATAGAGAGATATATAATAGATAGATAGATAGATAGATAGATAGGAGATAGATAGATAAATAGATAGATAGGAGATAGATAGATAGATAGATAGATAGATAGATAGGAGATAGATAGATAGATAGATAGATAGGAGATAGATAGATAGATAGATAGATAGATAGATATGAGATAGATAGATAGATAGGAGATAGATAGATAGATAGATAGATAGATAGATAGATAGATAGATAGGAGATAGATAGATAGGAGATAGATAGATGATAGATAGATAGATAGATAGATAGATAGATAGATAGATAGATAGATAGGAGATAGATAAATAGATAATAGATAGAGAGATATATAATAGATAGATAGATAAATAGATAATAGATAGAGAGATATATAATAGATAGATAGATAGATAGATAGATAGATAGATAGGAGATAGATAGATAAATAGATAGATAGATAGAGAGATATATAATAGATAGATAGATAAATAGATAATAGATAGAGAGATATATAATAGATAGATAGATAGATAGGAGATAGATAGATAGATAGATAGATAGATAGATAGATAGATAATAGATAGAGACATATATAATAGATAGATAGATAGATAGATAGATATGACTCTCAGCATACACAATAGGGTCCTGTCCCATAAGAGCTTACAATCTAATTCAACATTCCATTAGCAAAATCTTTTACACATGAGCTGCAAACTGGATCAAGATCAAGGATCAATGCAAGGAACTAACAATAATGCAGCCTTCACCATTCTTGCCACAAACCAGCAACATAGCAGCGCTGAGTTTGCAAGATGTTCCCCAGTTTAAGTGATCCATGGAAAAGTTCTTGAACAAGGCGAGATGACATATCCAGCTCTGCTACATGAAAGGAATGTACATGAAAGAAAGCAATCACTCACCTCTGGGCAGAATGTGTATTCCAAAGAGTCCAGGGGAGGAGACAGATCCCAAGAGAAAGAGGAAATTCACTAATTTTTTTTATATATATAGATCAAATGCAAACTAGGGATTTTTTTTTATCCAGTCATTTGTTTGCATGGAGTCTGTGGATTTGCTAGAGGCGGAAATGGTTGGGGGAGAAGGGAGATGGAGCAACAGGCAGCTCTGGCAGAAAAAAGTGCAGCAGCAGCCACATTGGGATTGAGTTATAGTGTAGCAGGGTCACTGAGTGGAGGAACTCCTCCTCTTCTTGTGACTGAGCTGCCATGTCCCTCCTCCTTCCTCCTCCTCCTCCTCCCAGCCCTTCTTCCTCTGCTGTGATGACAGGGCAGGCAGCAGTCCCTCCATACAACACACATTCCCCAAAGATTAAAAGCATTCAGGATCAAAACCAGGGAATAAACAATGCCCCGCTTCATGGGCGCTCAATGAAATCCCCCAGTACCAGCATTGCTATTCCCCACTGTTCTGCCAGGATGGTCCCGAAACGCGTTTGGAAAAAGTATTTCGCATTTAAATATTTGTTTTAGATTGGAATCCCCGGTCAGTTTTAGTTTTTTTTTTTCTTAGTCTTGATCCGTAACAGCTTAATGTGCAGTTTTCGTTCCCGTTATTTAGTTTGGACGGGTTTTATCTGAGATTTTTTCTTTTTTTTTTCTTTCTAGGTTTGCGGCGAGATGTTAGGGAAATAGAAGAAAGAAAAGTAGAAGAAGAAGGAAAAAAAAAGAAAGTTTAGTTAGTTAGAAATGTATATAGTATACTGGGGGAGATTTATGAAACATGCTGTAAAGTGAAACTGGCCCAGTTGCCCCTAGCAACCAATCAGATTCCACCTTTCATTTTCCAAAGAGTCTGTGAGGAATGAAAGGTGGAATCTGATTGGTTGCTAGGGGCAACTGAGCCAGTTTCACTTTACACCATGTTTGATAAATCTCCCCCATATTATATAGGCGTCTGTTTCTTAGGGTACTATTACACGGATTACACCGATTTGGCCGATTATCATTCCACATAATAAGGACAATGACCAGCCGATGATCGTTATCATCGGCTGATTGTTGATATAGGTTCTGACCTACAATTGTCGGGCGTTGACCGCGCACCGCTACGTGTGATGGCGGTGCCCGGCCGGCAACTGACGATATACATTACCTATCCAGGCTGCAGGGCTCCTCTTCCTCTCTGCTTCTCCCTGGGTCCCGGGGAGAAGCAGACCACAAGAGGAGCCCTGCAGCCTGGACAGGTAATATATGCAGTTTAAACAAGGGATGCAAAGACATCGTTTACGATGTCCCTACAGCCCTTGTTAAACGATTATCGGGCCGTGTAATAGGCCCATTAAACAAGCGCCGATCTAGCGCCAATATTTATTATCAGGCCCCCATCGGCCCGTCTAATAGTACCCTTAGGGTACAAACACACACACACCGTATACGCAGCAGATATGCAGCAAATACGCAGCAGATACGCAGCAGATACGCAGCAGATTTGATGCTGTGTTCAGTTATTTAGATCTAATCTGCTGCGTATTTGCTGCGTATCACAGCAGTAAATACGCTGCGTATACGGTGTGTGTGTTTATACCCTTATTCTGCATTTACACGAAACGATAATTGGCCCGATCGTACGATTAACGATGTCGGAGTAACGATTTTTTTTTAGACGGTACAATATATCGTACGGAAATTTGTTTTGCGATCGTTTCCTATGTGCGATCTCGCACAAATTTGCACGATAATCGTTCTGTGTAAACGCAGCATAACTCTTCCTTCTATTGGCTCTATAAGGTTTGCTGATAGCTTAGAGTTGTGATCTGCAATGTACCGCTCTCTCTAGCTGATGCAAAACTACGACTCCCAGCATGCCCAGAGAACTGCAGGACAATCAGTATGAGACTTTTTACAGATTCTCTGGCGACATTTTTTCTCTTTTAAATCAACTGGTGTCAGAAAGTTATATTGGTTTGTAATTTACTTCTATTTAAAAATCTCGGGTACTTATCAGCTGCTGTATGTCCTGCAGGAAGTGGTGTATTCTTTCCAGTCTGACACAGTGCTCTCTGCTGCCACCTCTGTCCATGTCAGGAACTGTCCAGAGCAGTAGGAAATCCCCATAAAAAACCTCTCCTGCTCTGGACAGTTCCTGGCATGGACAGAGGTGGTAGCAGAGAGCAGAGTCATGCAAGATATACCACATCCTGCAAGACATACAGCAGCTAATAAGTACTGAAAGACTTGAGATTTTGAAATAGAAGTAAATTACAAGTCTTTATAACTTTATGACATTAATTGATTTGTAAGATTTTTTTTTTTTTGCTGCTGTACCCCTATAATGATCCCCAATCTGTGGCTGCAAAACTACAACTCCCAGCATATCCGACCAGCCACAGAACAACCAGTGACTACTGCAGATTCTATAAGGTTTGCCAATATCTTAGAATAGTGTGGCTGTGAAACTACAACTCCCAGCCTGCCTAGACATCTGCACAACAATCAGTATGGTAACTATTGCAGCTTCTATAAGGAATTCGACTTATCTTAGAGCCGTGATCCCCAACTTGTAGTTCTAGAGATACTGCTAAAACTACAACTCCCAGCATGTCTGGATAATCAGTATGGCGGCTATTGCAGACTCTATAAGATTTGTTATTATCTTAGAGCAGTGATTCCCAACCTGTAGCTCTCCAGCTATTGCAAAACTACAACTCCCAGCATGACCTGACAGTCAATAAACAACCAGTTTGGCCAGTACTGCAGATTAAATAAGGTTTCCTAATAATTTAGAGTCGTAATCCTTAATCTGTGGCTCTCTAACTTTTGCAAAACTACAACTCCCAGTATGCCCTGGCAGATGCAGACTGTATAGGCATGCTGGGAGTTGTAGTTTTGCAAAAGCTGTACAGCCACAGATCAGGGATCACTGTTTTAGAGGGACAAATCTCCCATTTTAGTCCAGTCCCAGACAGCTATGATACATGGCCATATGTTACAGCTACAACACCTGGACCCCTGCAGTTATATCACCATAGCGTTGTGCTGTTCAGTACAGCAAGGAGGTTAGATGTCGTGACTATAATAAGGACATTAACATGCAATGGTATTGTAGGCGCCAGACTCCAACTGTATTCAGTGATATCCGGATCATGCAGAAACCAAGGAAAGCTGGATGATCTTATGGCTGCCTAATAATCACCCAGCTTTCCTAGAAACAGAAAGGCTTATATAGTAAGCTGTCTAAGTGGACGGTAGTTCCTCAGACTTCTCACTCCCAGACTTTTGTAGCTGCTATAATATAAGGAGTTTCAAGTTTCAAGGAGGCAGAGGTGTAGTTAGGCTCTTGTTCCCCCAGGGCAAAAATCTGTTTGTTTCCCTGGTTGTGTCTTAAAGGGTTCACACACACAAAAAAAAATTCTTTCAAATTAACTGGTGACAGAAAGTGTCAGAGATGTGTAATTTACTTCTATTAAAAAATCTCAAGTCTTCCAGTACTTATCAGCTGCTGTATGTCCTGTAGGAAGTGGTGTATTCTTTCCAGTCTGACATGGTGCTCTCTGCTGCCACCTCTGTCCATGTCAGGAACTGTCCAGAGCAGGAGAGGTTTTCAATGGGGATTTGCTACTACTCTGGACAGTTCCTGACATGGACGGAGGTGGCAACAGAGAGCACTGTGGGGGAGATTTATCAAACATGGTGTAAAGTGAAACTGGCTCAGTTGCCCCTAGCAACCAATCAGATTCCACCTTCCATTTTCCAAAGAGTCTATGAGGAATGAAAGGTGGAATCTGATTGGTTGCTAGGGGCAACTGGGCCTGTTTCACTTTACGCCATGTTTGATAAATCTCCCCCTGTGTCTCTTTGAGCTCCCATCAGGCCTCAAGCGGAATTAAAGGAGTTTAACATGTAGTAAAGTTGTACAACAAGCAATTTAAAAAAAAAAATTCTTTTAAGTATATTTATATTTTTTCCTCAAGAAATCACGCCATATTTGTTTCCAATATGTGAATTATGATAATACGGGAGGGCAATGATCTCACGAATGTTCCTGCTATAAATATCCAGCAAACAGCAGGGAATGATGAATAATAATTGTCATTTGCATCGTCCTGGACTTGTATTATATAAAGAATTTGTGATCTGTAATCGCCAATGAATCCCGGTTATCAATCACAGGCAGATGCCGCTGCCGACTGCAAAGATGTGTCTGTCACTTGTGGATGTGCCGAGCGAGGGAGACTGCTGGCCAGACTGTAATAAATATGGATTACCCCCTCACATATGGCCCAACATTTAACAGAACAGCAACTATAACAGGTTATCTCCCAGATAGCTTGGCAAAAATTGCTTTTTTTCTTAAAGTGACAGCGCACCATCTTCCCCAAAGTGATGTCATATATCTCAGGGTCGTCTCCTCTCAAAATGTGCCTGTGCTTTTATATATTTATCTACATTATTATAGAACGCAGCTTCATTGAATGCTAGATTCCTTAGTAAAGGTTTATTTAATGAGGTGACAACCTTTGTGGGCATAAGAGCGACAGTGGTCACTGTTCACACAGTCCTGGTTCCTGTTTATAGTGAAACCCACAATGTATTGCAGGATCTGTCACATGTCCAATACCCCTAGTACCAAATGGACCCTCCTTCCTTCCTGCCCCTTTCTCCCTCCATTTCTTCCTTCCTCCCTCCCTCCTTCCTGAATCCCTCTCTCCCTTCCTTCCTCCCTCCCTCCTTCCTACCTTCCTTCCTTCCATACTTCCTCCCTTCCTTCCTTCCTACCTTCCTCGCTCGCTCCCTTCCTTCCTTCCATACTTCCTCCCTTCCTTCCTGCCCCTCTCTCCCTCCATTTCTTCCTTCCTCCCTGCCTTCCTTCGTCCTTACCTCCCTTCCTCCCTCCCTTCCTCCCTTCCTTCCTTCTTTCTTCTTTTTCTCCCTCCTTCCTTCCTGCCCCTCTCTCCCTCCATTTCTTCCTTCCTCCCTCCTTCCTGAATCCCTCTCTCCCTTCCTTCCTTCCTCCCTTCCTTCCTAACTCCCTCTCTCCCTCCCTCCCTCCATTTTTTCCCTCCTTCCTTTCTTCCTTCCTTCCTTCCTTCCTCCCTTCCTTCCTTCCTTCCTGCCCCTCTCTCCCTCCATTTCTTCCTTCCTCCCTGCCTTCCTTCGTCCCTCCCTCCCTTCGTCCCTCGCTTCCTTCCTTCCTTCCTTCCTTCCTCCCTCCCTTCCTTCTTCTTTCTTACTTTTTCTCCCTCCTTCCTTCCTGCCCCTCTCTCCATCCATTTCATCCTTCCTCCCTCCCTCTCTCCCTTCCTTCCTTCCTCCCTTCCTTCCTTCCATCCTTCCTTCCTAACTCCCTCTCTCTCCCTCCCTCCATTTTTTCCCTCCTTCCTTCCTTCCTTCCTTCTTTCCTTCCTCCCTTCCTTCCTCCCTTCCTCCTTCCTTCCTTCCTTCCTCCCTTCCTTCCTTCCTTCCTTCCTCCCTTCCTTCCTTCCTTCCTTCCTTCCTTCCTTCCTTCCTCCCTCCCTCTGTCTCTACCTCCCTTTCTTCCCTCCTTCCTTCTTCCCTCCCTTCCATCCTTCCTTCCTAACTCCCTCTCTCTCTCCCTCCCTCCTTTTTTTCCCTCCTTCCTTCCTCCCTTCCTTCCTTCCTGCCTTCCTTCCTTCCTTCCTCGCTCCCTCCTTCCTCCCTTCCTTCCTTCCTTCCTTCCTCCCTTCCTTCCTTCCCTCCTTCCTCGCTCCCTCCTTCCCTTCCTTCCTCCCTTCCTTCCTTCCTTCCTCCCTTCCTTTCTTCCTCCCTCCCTCTGTCTCTGCCTCCCTTCCTTCCCTCCTTCCTTCTTTCCTCCCTTCCTTCCATTCGCCCTCCCTCCTTTTTTCTTTCTTCTCCCTCCATCCCTTTCCTATCTTTCTTTCCTCTCTCCTTCTTTCTTTCTTTTCCTCTCCCTTATTTCTAACTCTACTTCCCTTGCCTCTCTCCTCCACTTCCCTATTATTATTATTATTATTTATAAAGCACCCTTAATTCCAGAGCGCTATACAATAGATAGGGATAACAAGCAGGAACAGTACAAGATCAGGACACATTACAGAAGGCAAAAGACAGGCTGGTACATGGGGTAAGAGGACCCTGTCTGCGAGGGCTACTCTTTTACTTTTTTTTTCCTATCATTTCTTCTTTCCTTTCCCTATTATCTCTATATTATCTCTGTCTTTCTCACTCTCTTTTCCTTCCCTCCTTCCCTTTCTTTTTCCTATCCTCTCCCATTGTATGTCTCTCATCCACACTATGTATAATAGAGATGCGCGATCGACGGCTGATGACACTGTAGAAAAATTACAAACTTTATACATTACCTCTCCACGCTCCCCGGTGTCCTTCCTGCTTCTGCCCTCTCCTCTGCAGTAAGAGACCGCTCAGCCAATCACTAGCTGCTGTGGTCCTGTCTTGGCCAGTGATTGGCTGAGCAGTCTGTCACTGCAGGGACGGCTATAGACTGCTATAGAGCTGCATGGACATTGCTAACAAAAAAATATGTATACAGCCCTTGCTGCACAATATTTAAGCTGTGTAATAGGCACAGTTATCCAGAATATCGGGCCATGTAATATAATATGGACCTAACTCTTCGTCTCTCTCTCTCTTATTTTTTCTCATTTCTACTTCCCAGATTTACTGAGATGAGTAGTATTCAGTATTATGCACCCTGTCCAAACGACTGACACCAAGCCAGATCCTAGGGCTGGGTGAGGAGGGTAATGTTATATCTCTATGCTCATCACAATATATATTTCGGTAGTACCTTTTTATTTGATACATCTCACTTTAGCCATGTAGTACAGAACCTAATCCCCCTGAGAACAGTGCGGCAGGACATGTGCCTCCTCCAGGTTGCACAGTTGTTGCAGTATCCATCACTTATCACATGCAGTATCCATCACTTATCACTTGCAGTGAGTATCACTTATCACTTGCAGTATCCATCACTTATCACTTGCAGTGAGTATCACTTATCACTTGCAGTGAGTATCACTTATCACTTGCAGTATCCATCACTTATCACTTGCAGTGAGTGTCCCCAGATTCTGCGGAGCATCATTCAGCAATCCTCACCCAGATCTATTCTTCAACACACTGCGGCCCAGAGCGAAGGCAAACAAACCTCACTAATAGAAACATATCCGCAATGTCTATGTATACAGTATATACCAGTGTCCTGCACTGAGGAGCCATACTAAAGGGGGTCCCTGCCTTGAATAATCCCTTTATATTACACTGGTTTCTGACTATAAACTTATCAAAGAGTGTCCTACTGCACCTTCCAGCAATGCTCTTTAGTCCCTTGGAGAACCTAGCAGCA
This sequence comes from Dendropsophus ebraccatus, assembly GCF_027789765.1. NCBI lineage: Eukaryota > Metazoa > Chordata > Amphibia > Anura > Hylidae > Dendropsophus > Dendropsophus ebraccatus. The sequence continues at coordinate 18,796,516 of NC_091454.1, read as the reverse complement.
AGTGCTCAGTTTGCCTGCAGCGCCACCACAGGAGAAGTGAAGCATTGCATGATGTTTATGTAAATGAATAGGCTGTCGTTATAGTGCATGGACATGTAGGGTCCTCCAGAGAGAGAGACACTCTTTATAGTTAGTTATTTCACTTGTATTGATGAATACCCTGAAAAACAGAGTCGTTTACAGTTAACAGAAAGATGTGCTTAAAGGGAACCTGTCACCAAGACAATGCTATCTAATCTATCACCATCATGTTATAGAGCAGGAAGAGCTGAGCGGATTGATATATAGCTTTGTGGGAAAAGATTCAGTATAACTTATAACGTGTTGATTGAAATCCCTGCTCATTCTGTGTTAGGAGTCCAGTGGGTGGTGTCACTCAATGGCAGGACTCCTTAGCATGGAAACAATCAATAAATGACAAGTTATACTGAATCTTTTTCCATAAAGTTATATATCAATCCGCTCAGCTCCTTCTACTCTATAACATAATGCCGATAGCTTTGATAGCATTTTCATAGTGATAGGTTCCCTTTAAGATGTGGCTTACTGTCACTTAAAAAAAAAGCCTTTTGATATTTTAAAGAGCAAAACAGGGAGAAATGTGTTTCATCTCATTGTAGCAATTGATGGAGGTCTGAAGGGCCAGATCCTGACTCCTCAAAATGTTTAACCTGTCAAAGTTTTTTTTTTTTTTTTTTAAAGTGACAGTAACACATTAAACCCTATACTAGATTTGGTGTTTCTGAGATATTCAAGTTCTGCTTTGATTGATTCCGTAGATGTATATGATTTTCGGAATGAGAACTTCAATGACATTTATAAAGGTATCTAAATACCATATGTCATATATCACCTGGAAAGGCTAAATACAGTATATACCCACAGTAAATTTCCACAACACTATTTTTAAGGCTGAAAATGGAAAGTAGCACGAGATTCTCATTCCAACTGTGTGGTTGGCAAATGTAGGATTCTTTCATACCTCCTACATGTGTGTCACCGAAAGCCAGGTTGTCTTTGCAGGACACACACAGGCCTCACACATGTCCCATTCCTATCACATGGTCCGAGACGCTAAGTAAACAGCAGGTGCTGTTGCCCCTGCTTGGAATGAGTCAATAGTCCATGGCCTGCATATGGCTTCCTCTGACTGCCTGCTGTCCTCACCTGTTCAGATTCCTGCACCTCGCGGCTGTAGACACCGACTGCCTCTATCTAGTCATGCTTCGCTCTATCTATCATTCTGCCCCTGATAACACAGCACCACCTGCTGGCTGCAGTAATACATGGAATCATTTGTATCATTTTTTTATCTTATCTTATCTGACTCCCACTATCTACTTTCTGGCATCAATTGATTAGAATTTCTTTTTATTGTTCTGGAGTGCCCCTTTAAGGTGACCAGACCATAAGTTTGGTTCATCTAACCAACAGCTACCTCACCCATCCCTGCATGCACAGCCAAACGTTCACATGTTGTGAGTAGAGAGAAGCCCCTATTACACGTTGCGATTATCGTTTAAAGATTCGCTATAACGATCGATTGTTAGTGATAACTAGCGATTTTGTAGAGAACGATTCTGAGGTTATCACTGTTTACAGATTACTGTTATGAACAATCGTTTTTACTTCGTGATATGGCCGTTAATCGTTCCTCAGGACAACCCACACGACATGTTTTATCGGCAAACGACTTATTACATAATACAGATATGTGATTAATTGGCGGACTACCAACGATAATTTTTTGTTAAAAAACAAAAATAAACGATTTTTCGTTTGTCGTTTTATCGTTGGGTGTTATTACCCGGACAGATAATCGCTTATTTTCAATAGTGATATCGAAATTTTTAAACGATAATCACTCCGGTAATAGGGCCTTAAGCCGCTGGCAGACTTCTCTGGTATCAGCTTATCTCTCTGTAAACAAAAGGACCTGTCAATTAAAATCTGACATACCTGACCCCTTCGGGGGAGACTCTGGAGACCTCCATACACGTCCTCCATGTTTTCCTACCTTCGTATATTGTTTCTTCCCTACTTTTGAGAACAGTGGGGCAGATTTATGAAAGGGGTACTCCGTAGAAATAAATTTGTTTTTTTTATCAACTGGTGTCAGAAAGTAAATTTATTCTATTTAAAAATCTCTAGTCTTCCAGTACTTATCAGCTGCTGTATGTCCTGCAGGGAGTAGTGTATTCTTTCCAGTCTGACACAGCGCTCTCTGCTGCCACCACTGTCCATGTCAGGAACTGTCCAGAGCAGGAGAGATTTTCTATAGGGATTTGTAAATAAATTACATATCTATATAATTTTTTGATACCAGTTGATTTGAGGATATTTTTTTAATACTCCTTTAATACTTAGTAAATTGAGACAGTATAAAACACTACTTTAGTGCAGATATACTAGATACTTTTGTCTTCCTTACGCCATCTCTTGAATAGTAATAGAACCAATACTATCATTGGTGTAAATCGAAGCCCCAGTACAGAATCTGTTGTGTTTCATCTATAGTACTGGCCTCCTCAAATGGGGAAGAGAGACTTTATGGACCCCCTCAGGCTCCTGGGCCCAGGTGCAACCACACCCTCTGCACCCCCTATACCTACGCCCTTTTTTACTGTAACATACAGATGGCTCCTGTCAGTAGAAATACTCGCTCCTTTTACTCCTTCACGCCTCCTTTTCTAAGCACCTTTTTAAAAATTTGTCAGGATAGGCCCAACTTGAGCCTGAATTCTAGTAAATTAATTTAGACCAATGTAGTGCTTGAAGAATCAAAAGACCCGGATTTCTTGGGGAAGAAATGGATCCTCTAGGACAGGATGGATGGAGGCCCTATAATGTATTTTTCATTGGAGCCCTAGAATATCATTGACTAGACACAACACCTTCGAGGAGAGCAGAACAGAAACAAATGGGTATAGTGCTCCACCATCTCAGCACCTGGACCTCTAACTAGAGATGTGCGAACCTCGACCATGCTTGGGGTTGTCTGAAACCTAGCATGCAGCATTTGACTACCGGTGGCTGAAGAAGTTGGATGCATCCCTTAGGGTCCTATTACATGGGCCGACTATGGTCCGATCATTTTAGTAAACGAGCTCCGATCTGCTAAATCGGCGCTCGTTTACTGGACCTATTAGATGGCCCGATAATCGGGCCGTAAGGACTGCATGGACATCGTTGGCGATGTCCACGCAGCCCTTGCAAAAACAGCTGACAGCCGATCTCTCCTCGCTCCTGGTCTTCTCTCCCAGCCTCCCAGTCCCGGCAGTAGCAGCGTCTGAGAAGCCTGTCAGCTGACAGGCCGCTAAGCCAATCACAGGCTGGTGGTTCCGGGAAGCTGCAGAGCACAGGAGAGAAGACCGTGAGCAGGGAGAGGTAAGGTGTCAGGTGTTTGGGGAAATGTCAGCCGTCGGCAGTAGCGATGCACAGTCGGTGCCCGATGATTTTAGGTCCAAACCTAAACCAACGATCAGCTGATGATCGTTGCCATCGGCTGATCGTTGTCTTTATTACACTGAGCGATAATTGTCCGATTCGGCCAACTTTCGCTTTGTGTAATAGGGCCCTAAGGCTGCCCTGAAAACATGACTACAGTCATAGGCCATAGGCTATATCCAAGTTTTCCAGGACTCTCTAGGACTGCACCAACTTCTTCAGCCATGGGGAGTCAAATGTTGCCCTAAATAAATGTTGCCCTAAATTTTAGGTAAAACTTTAACAAACGCAACAGAAGAGGACGACTGGAGGACATCTTAGAATTTTTTTCTTCTTTATCGTTTTTTATTCCATTTAAGTCATTATAATTCTTCTCCATTGTGAGCGAACAGAAGACAAGGAGCTGTATCCAGCTGTTTTGTTGATGGGCGAGCCGCCGTGAGTGATGTGTAACACAACTCCCTGTCGGATAGAAGTAGCGAGAATGTTTAAAAATCATTAGAGAGGATGAAAGCGAAGCCAAGGTGCGATGAGGACAAAGGTTGATCCTCGCGGCCCGCGGCGAGCGCCAGGCTTGTGTCTGGATGAGACTTGCGGCTTTATTGTTTACAGGATTCACATGATTAGGAAACAGCGAGGCCTGAGATTTTTATTTCAAAAGCAAACAAAAGCTTTTTCAACCCAACTTTATATATATCTACCTGTCTAGAAGCGGCAGCCGGGAGGAGCTGGATGACTGGAGCTGGACCGGTTTGATGCTCCGTGTCCTAGAATTGCCCCATCTGTTACCTTGATTTCCCTGTAATCAATGAAGAGACAATACAAAAATGCAAATCAGGCTGTGCTCATGCCGCCGTCATCTTGGCCGCCGTTTCCCCGGTGGAAACTGATTCATCTTTTTGGATCGGTTATTCTTCTGTATCCAGTAATGTGAAATAAAAAAAAAAAGAAGGAAAAACATCCATATGCCGCGTGAGTCTTTATGTTATTCTCTGTGGTATCTATGGTCGGTTATGTACTAACACTAAGAAGGATACCATGTGGCGTTTATAATACCTTATGTGCCGGGGCAGACTAAAATGGTCACAATAGCTACGCAATAAACACAACACCTAGGCTGGGTACCTCTAGATGGGCATGGAGACCTGTCCTATCTTAGTCACTGACTGGCTGAGCGGCCAGTCCATTAGCCGGGTTGTGACATGTTCACTGTGGGGATCTCGGAGCTCAGCGGGGTTCATGCAGCCACCCCGCAGCTCACTGTGGGCACAGGGAGAGGTACATTAGTAATTGTAATCAATTTTTCCCCTCTCCCTGGGGGCTGCAGGATTTTATACCCATCAGACTTATCCTTTAAGCCCTCGGAATGATAAGATGGGTACCTGGGTGAGGACAAAAAGTCTGTTCCCATGTCCTATATGTGCTGTGGCACCCAGGAGATATGCCAGAAATTCCAGTAGTTTAAGAGGTCTCCCTTTGTTTCAGAGATGGCGGGTAAGGTATTGATTGATGCTAGGTCTTCAGGATCATAGGATGGGTAGACAGGTGCCTGCATATAGACTGTTCTCATCACCTATATATGCAGATAGTCTGATCATAAAGGACCCTGGCAACATGTACAGGAGAAGTTCATGGAGCGCCTCTTCTCTGGCAGGTTCCAGGAGGCTTCTGTGGCACCCAGAAGACATGTCAACTCTTTAGGGAGTCTAAGGGTGGTATTACACGAGCCGATGGGGACCCGATAATACCTGTAAACGAGCACCGATCTGCTAGATCTGCGCTCGTTTACTGGGCCTATTACACAGCCCGATAATCGTCTAACAAGGGCTGCATGGACATCGTTACCGATGTCCTTGCAGCCCTTGCTCAAACGATACACTTTACCTATCCACACTCCAGGGCTGCTCCTGCGGTCCGCTTCTCCCCGGGTCCCGCGCGCTTTAGCTTCAGAGCGGCCTGTCAGCTGACAGGCCGCTCAGCCAATCACAGACCAGGACCGCCGCGGCTGCTTTCTGGCAGTTTCTGAGAGTCTTATCAACTCTTCCCAAACTCAAGAGGGCTCTGTTTGTTTTATTAGTGTAAGTAGATATGGTAGAGATTGGAATTAGGTGCTCAGAACATTGGGGAGATACCTGCACATGAGCAAATAGACTGGTTACACCCACCCCATCAGGATGCCAGGGTTGAGTTTGATGATGCAGAAGCCGAGACCAGGCACAGAAAAGGTTAATGAAGAGTTTACTAATGAGGTGTACGCTCGAGTGGTCACTTGCTAGGGGGTAACGTGCGGCGCCACATCTATGGCGGTTGGTCGGAATGTAGCCGGGATGTGAGGAGGTCCCATTGGTGCTTATCACGTTGGTCCGGAGTCAAGTTATGACTCACCCCGACTATTGGTCCCGCCACCCACAGAAAGGGGAGATGACCCAAGGAGGAAGCAATGGCTGTATAGGTGCTTAGCGAATAACCACTGAGTCCAGTTAAAATAAATAAACTCTTCTTTAGGGTGCGTTCACACCTACCGGATCCGCAGCTGATTTTCATGCTGCGAGTTTGCAGCGAAATCAGCTGCGGATCCTGTACTGTGAATCTTAATGGGTCCCATACACCCGCTGCCTGCATGGGACCCGGCCCCTTTAACCCCTGCGCCGCCGCAGCAAGGGGAGTCGGGAGCATCACACAGCCACGGCCCGAGCAGGTGATGTATGCTCGGGGCTGCGGGCTGCGATCGGGCGTGTGGGGGGCCTGGGCTGCGATCGGGTGTGCGGGGGGGCCGGGGCGGCGAGGGGGTTTAAGAGGGTCGGGGCTGTAAGCTGCGGGCGGCCGGCGGCGGCGCAGGGGTTAAAAGGGCCGGGTCCCATGCAGGCAGCGCTGCATGTATGGGACCCATTGAGATTCACAGTACAGGATCCGCAGCTGATTTCACTACAAACTCGCAGCATGAAAATCAGCTGCGGATCGGGTAGGTGTGAACGCACCCTTACTGTAGAAAGACTCAATACAGTGATATATATATTAGAATTTTGACTTGATAATATCTTTAGTAACTCGAATGGTGCTGGGAAGATGTGTGAGAGAGATACAGTCATGCTGACTGAGTTGCGTGCTGAGAGGAAGTAGAAGTTCTGAGAAGAAGAGAGGAGGATGTCGAGAGAGTCCCAACCCATGGTAGAAGTGTGCTCTGCCGGAACTTTAGAAGGAGAATAAGTAGAATACTTAGGAGTACTTGTGCCCGTGTTTTGACTCTTTGGTCTTTGCTCCACCTATTGCCCCCCAGTGTCGGGTGACCAGTCCTAGAGGGTGACACAAGCCCCAGACCTTGTTACCTGGAATGAGCAGAGTAGTCAGAATTTCCCGACTTTGCTCTATCTGGATCAGTTCCTTTCTTCTGCTGGATACTGTCCTGCTCTTTTAGACTGGTTCTCGGTGTGGGTTGGGGTAATCCCTGGCTTTTTCTCTCTAAGAGTGTGTTCAGCACTTCATAGTGTGTAGAAGTGCTGCTTTCAAGAAAAAAGTGCTAAGGTGTCTCATGTGCATCACTACAGAGATCAGAGTAAGACTCTCCACAGGGGACCTGGCCCCTCCAGGGACTGATCTGGCTTGTGTCCTTCCTCTACAAAAACCAGAGTAAGACTCACTAAGGTGTGGCTACACTTCCTCTCCCCATGTGACTTCCTTCTACAGCAGTTATAAGGTGTGCTGCGAGTGGGTGAGAAGACAGTCTAAGAGAAAGAGAAGGATAGAGATAGGAGGAAAAGAGAAAGCACTCCCAATAGTGCACTGATCCTAAAACAATAACCCTTTAGTTACATCCAGCCATTCAATACTTAGGTACATAATACACATAACAGCGACATCTAGTGGCAAAACGTGGGTACTACTTCATTACCACTTCTACTTCCACTTAGAGTACAGACTTTTGCGAAGGGTGTAAAGACTAGAAACACCCTCCACAAGGCTTCTGTGCCACTAAAAGTCGAAAAAGTCTCCAATTTATGAGATTCTCTAAAATAATCTAAAAGTTGTCTAGCATGGTATACACTGATGATCCTTAAGATAATTTCCTTTGTGAGTCCACGGTGCCACATATACACTGAAGTTGAGGTAGAGGTAGGTGGGTGACCTAAAGTTCAGGGAATTAGGGCTGTATATGCCAGAAGCTTCAGCGGGGAACAGGCAGGAAGACACCAAGGAGCATGGACAGGTAAGTATACAAAGGTAAGTATACACAGAGCAATGCGCACCTCCTATTATGTAGGAGTCTAGTAATAAATTGGGATGATAGTTTACGTAATGTACAGATGCAGCCATTAACATTACAATAATGTAGACTACAAACATTGGAACATATATGAAGAAAAAAAGTTGCAAATAACAAAAAGGCGCATTGCAAAAACTGGGCCCTGTTGGACTGGACATAATACATAAAAATCACCATCTAGGTAAAGCACTAGGAAACGGAAAGCTCCATAGATTCCAGTAAGAGAGTGCCACCTAATGGTGGCCGACACCACACTCTCCTAAATTGCAGCCTACACTTGTGGCGTTGAAGTGGTCTTCTCATTTAGTGTTCAGTATTTATAGGTCTGTGCGCTATCTTTATCCTTCCCTGGGGGTTGACATAATGATTCTGAGCTCTTGCTGGGTGAAGAATGGGAAGAAAGTCTGTTTAACTTCAACAGAGAAGGGACAGAAAACAAATACCATTCTTGGCTTTTTTTACGCTTTATAGCATTTTTACACTCAATTAGTGGGAATACAATATATATAATAGGTATAAAGCGCGCATTAAAAATAACAGATAAACAAGGAAAAAATAATAAATGTGTAAACTACAGATTCTGCGCGGTCACTCGAGCACTTGAAGGGAACATTTAATAGACACTTTAATATGTATTGTAATCCTGTAATTGGAGATTGTAATTGACTGTATTACTTTACTTTATACTCATTTACTATATTGTGCTGTTTTATTTTTGGACTTGATTTAATCTATATTTTTCCTTGAAGACCTCAGTGCTGCAATAGGAATCACAGAAATGTTGAACATGTTTATGACCTGTACACTCGCCTCATTGTCTGTGATCCCCATAGGCTATTTTGGATTGGCCAACAGTGGACATTTCCCATTGAAATTAATGGAGGTGGCCACAATTAGTGTTTGTGGTGGTCTTTCACTGGTCTGTGGGAATAAAAGTGTCCATACACCTTGTAAGTAAATTGACCAAACCTCAGTATAAGGTGTATAGTGGACTCCCGACTCTACATTGACAGATGACGTTGATGGAGAGAAGGGTCGGTGTGCTTGGATTATTGCCACCTGACCCTTTTGTTCTTGGAGGGAGAGCAATTTGGCTGCGGCTTATCCCCCCTAAAGTTCCTCATATCCTTTTACTTCTGCCGGTGGAGATAGGGGTCGTCGTGATGGAAAATCAATACCCGACCCATTTGTTCTTGAAAAGATAAACAGCTGCCAGTCTGGCTGCAGCTTAGGACTGTATTAGACCTCCTGACATAAAGCCTATAAAACGGCTTTAATAGTGTAAAATAAAAAGGTTTACTTACCTGTCAGCGCTTCCTGGTGTCCTTAAACTTCTCCCTTTTCACTGCAGCCGCTGATGGCACGTCTGAAGCACTCTCTGACGTGACAGTGCTGCAGCCAGTGATTGGCTAAGTGGTCTATCATTACACAGAAAGCTTCAGACATGCCAGTGGCACCTGTGGTGAGCGGGGAGATGCTAGAAGGGCACTGGGGAGTGCAGACAGGTAAGTATAAAGTTTATACATTTTTATACATTCCTCAGCCATAGGCCATGCATCACTATTACATGTAGCAATACGCGGCTGGCGGCCAATGATTTGCAAACGTGTTTAATGGACAACAACCAGCTGATAATTTTTTATGTTTTTTCGGTTGATCGTTGCATTTATTACATGGAGCAATAATCTGACAAACTAGGGCAATTCAGCAGGTTATCACTCCATGTACTAGGGCCCTTACCACTCCTCGTGTCGAACGTTCATATGTATGGGGAGGACAGGAGAGAGAACTGTTGGCTGAATGATCATTTGGCCGACAGATATGGCCACCTTTATAGGGAACATATCAACCTTTAGCAATGCCGTATGGGGAGGCCTTAAAGGGGTTGTCCAGCGAAAATCTTTTTCTTTCAAATCAACTGGTTTTAGAAAGTTATATAGATTTGTAATTTACTTCTATTCGAAAATCTCAACTCTTCCCATACTTATCAGCTGCTGTATGTCCTGCAGGAATTTTTTTCTTTTCTGACAACTGGTTGTGTATGGTATGGCATCTTAGCCTTATTTTCTTCAATGATGCCACCTATGGACTGGTATTGGAAGAAATACCTAACTAAGCCAAACTCTATTCAAAACCGCAAAAACAATATAAAAAAACACCCTTGAAGTCGGCACCATGATGGAACTACAGCATTGTATGGTCCCAGGACCCTATGACTGACAACCTAAATTGTGGATCGATAGCATTACTGACCGCTACAAATAATACAATGATCCCGGTAGTACAATATGGGAGATTTACTTTTGCGCGTTGAGCTGAATGAGCAGCTAACATATGTACTATATTATCACTGTGTTTCCTGTTGCAGATCTGGTTAGTTCCAGATGTTGTGTACTCGCTCCATCCCCTGTTCTGCTCCGGTGTGCGGATCAGCAACGAAACACAGATGTAAAGCATCCGTCCGTGCGGGTTCTGCTGGAGCGCTATGTGGAAGTGCTAACAGGCAAAGCTGGAGACCAATAACAACCATGGATAGTCCTATAGATGAGAGGCAGACGTGGTTATAGTACAACTGTGGGGACAATTCTCATGGTTTGGCTTTGTCATTGAGGGGTATCCACGTCTATTGCCAATATTATACTGGCCCAATGAGACTTGTCTAAGACTTTTGGCCACTTGCTATTGTTTCCACTAAGAGTCCTGGAATCTTTGTTCTTTTATGTCCTATTAGGATCCTGCAAAAAGTGTAAGATCCTAAACTGTAAGTGCTGTGTCTCACTACAATCTCCTCAAGTGTTTCCAGTACTTCCAGCAGAATTGTGAATGCAGGCACATTTTAGCCCAGACATACTCACAGAGGTAAATAGTGATGAATAGAGAGTGTAGCTTAAAGGAGAAGTCCGGCAAAAACTTTTATTAAAGTATTGTATTGCCCCCCAAAAGTTATACAAATCCCCAATATACATTTATTATGGGAAATACACATAAAGTGCTTTTTTTCCCTGCACTTACTACTGCATCAAGGCTTCACTTCCTGGATAAAATGGTGATGTCACTTCCTGGATAACATGGTGATGTAACTTCCTGGATAACATGGTGATGTCACTTCCTGGATAACATGGTGATGTCACTTCCTGGATAAAATGGTGATGTCACTTCCTGGATAACATGGTGATGTCACTTCCTGGATAACATGGTGATGTCACTTCCTGGATAACATGGTGATGTCACGACCCGACTCCCAGAGCTGTGCAGGCTGTGGCTGCTGGAGAGGATGATGGCAGAGGGATGCTCAGTGTCCCTCCAGTGCCCTGTGTCCCTCAGTGTCCCCCTACCATCATCCTCTCCAGCAGCCACAGCCGCACAGCTCTGGGAGTCGGGTCGTGACATCACCATTTTATCCAGGAAGTGACATCACCATGTTATCCAGGAAGTGACATCACCATGTTATCCAGGAAGTGAAGCCTTGATGCAGTAGTAAGTGCAGGGAAAAAAGCACTTCATAAGCATTTCTTGTAATAAGTGTATATTGGTGAATTGTATAATTGGGGGGGGGGGGACTTCTCCTTTAAGCATGCTTGAGTCCGATTGTTCAGCATTTGATTACCGGGGACTGAAGAAGGGACCCCCATTGGATAAGAATGGGGGTCATGCGCATTACTGTCCCTTGGCGTGCTTGTAGCCATGGAGACCTAAACTTCCGCATCCACTGATCCGGCTTTGGGCCCCCATGACAGGTACACTTTAAAGCAAATGTACCATCTCATAGGTGAATTTCTTTTTTCACTACCTTGTTAGTGGCGGTACGGAGATCCTGGTGGCACAGTCCATTTTTCAAAACGCCGCCCAGTGCCCATGCGCTGGTTTCTTTATGTGAACCAGTCCACTTTATGCACTGGAGGAGGGCCTGGTGCCCACAGTGTAGCATTATCCCCTCCCCTCAGTGATGCACCTCCATTAGAATCAAGCCTGACCGCATCACTGAGGGGAGGAGATATCGTTATACTAGGAACGCCAGCCCACCTCCACCGCATGGAGAGTCCCACCGAACATGAAGAAACCGACACGGAGCACGGGAACCAGGATCTCTGTGCCAGCACCAACTGGCAGCTTTAACTGCAGGGTTGCTCAAGCCCTACTCCCATCATGATGGTGTTACTGAGCTTCCCATGATGCCTATTCTAGTATCAGAATAGACAATAAGTTGGGGAGGCTGCGTCACTAGAGCTGCAGCTACAGCACAGTGTAGCAGAGTGAGAAGGAATAATTGTCAATTACTGCTCGCTCCACCACAGTGTGCTGTGTGACACAGACAGCTTCCCCAAGCATAATGTCTGTTCTTATGCTAACATGCATTAAAATAGACGTTAGAAGAGGCTCAGTATCGTAACTGTTACGATACCAGGGCTTGAGCAGCATTGCAGTTCCTGACACAGCTGCAATATCCCCCCTGCCACTCAGTATTGGTATACTCCTTTAAAGCGACTCTGTACCCACTTTGTGCCCCCCCCCACAACTACTTATACTTTCCTGTAGCTGATGATAAGTCCTTGCTGGTGGTATGTTTCTCCACGCTGGTCTCGCTTTCCAGTTTCCGAAAATCATACTTTATTGTAGCTGGAGCCGTGCCTTAGAGGCGTGGCCTAGAGCGATTGTGCCCTAAGCCAGCGACACCTGTGTGGTGGTGTTTCCGTCTTCCCCGCCTCCCGTTTCGCCCTCTGTCCGCCGCTCAGTATTTGTAGTAATTGCGCATGCGCTGCCTCCTGCCCCCCCCCGGCGCCGCTACATTGACATGGCCATCTCTCTGGTGTCTTCTGAGCACCCCCCTGCCCCCTGTTCATGATGCTCATGGCCATTCTCCGCCTCTCCTGCCGCATACCCGCATACCAGGATGCCACCCGCTGCCATAATCAGCTGCTCCTCTTCGTCACAGATGCGGTGTTGTGCTCCAATCCCGCGCAGTGACGCACGAGGCTATTGGGAGAAAGCCAGAGGAGCAGCTGATTATGGCAGCGGACAGCATCCTGGTATGCGGCGGCACGCGGGGGGGTCAGGAGGCGGCGCATGCACAATTACTACGCATACTGTGTGGCGGACAGAGGGCGGAACGGGAGGCGGGGGAGACGGAAACACCACCACACAGGCGGCACTGGCCTAGGGCACGATCGCTCTAGGCCACGCCTCTAAGGCTCGGCTCCAGCTACACTAAAGTATGATTTTCGGGCACTGGAAAGCGAGACCAGCATGGAGAAACATACCACCAGCAAGGACTTATCATCAGCTACAGGAAGGTATAAGTAGTTGTGGGGGGGCACAAAGTGGGTACAGAGTCGCATTAAGTTTCCAGCATGTGCCTATTGTCTGCAGCTGCTTTTATATTAATGGCCCAACAAACTGGTAATTAAATTACAGCGACGGTAGCTGCTCCCCCTGCAGGCCGGCCATGGAGTGACAAATGGCTGATTATTGATCTCTTTTTTCCCCCTTTCCTTTAGTTACTGTCCACAATAAATGACCTTCTCTTATTCGGATGAATTGTAATTCCAAATGCATCTCGCTCCGAAGGCCACCACTCTATCTGATGTATTGACTGGCTGAAAAACGAAAGCATAATAATAATAATAATAAAAAAGAGAAGGCAAAAGCCGAGCATCATAAATACAAGCTCTTCAATGAAAAGCGAGGAGAACGTACTTTTGGTTAAAATCCAGCAGCTTTTTTTTTTTTTACAATGGGATGAAATAGGAAGGCAGCTGGTATAAATATACATGTATTCATATGTGAGGGCTAAAAATACGACGACGGCAGGAAACAAAATGTTCCATCCGCGTCGATTCTTTCTCCTATAAACTTGTCATATCGCATTTTCTGCTTTTTCGGAGAAGAGATTTCCCTTCTATTTCACACTCTGGCAGCAATGTAAATATTTTGGGGGAAATGGTAATAACGCAGAGTCTTTAATCTGTACTGCGCTGGTCTATGGAAGGCGCCACATCTGCTTATTACCGGGATACCAGCCATCCTATAGGTAATGAGGCGTTGTGTTTGTTTTCTCCATGAGTTTTGCATTAAATCGCAATCAGAGGCGATTCGTGTGATGTGAGAACGGACGCAGAGATCGACTTATTGTACATAGACATCTGGGGGCCAGAATCATATTGGGAAAGGCAACCAAGGCCACCATGAAACTGGTTCAATAATGGGCATGATTGGAGGAGCTGGATCATATGCAATGGAAGATGGTGGCCTGGTCTGATGGATCATGTGTTCTTATACAGGGGGTGTGCATCACTTGGTCCCCATGCAGTGGTGTAGCTCCCATGGAGGCAGACTACGCAGCCGCTACGGGGCCTATGGGGCAGAGGGGCCTGGGCCCCCATCAGCAAAACACTTGGTCTGCCTCCATGGTAGGGGCACCCCTGACTTATGTAGTATACCAGAGCATGGTTCCTGTGGCTGGGCTGAGGATGGCACCTGTCTACAAGTGTTATTATATATTTTAGGAGTTAACATGTTTTATGTGCAACTATTTTGTGTATTTCTCTGTACCCTGTAACTGGCAGGCAGAGATGGGTTACATGCTTACATTGCACACTACACAACAGCGACATCTACTGACCGTAGTGGGAACTGCTCTAGGTAGTGTGGTAAGCTTAGGAAGTTGCTAGAAGGGGGTGTGGTTATGCAGATAGGCCCCCTATATAAGGCTGGCTGTTGCAGAGCTTAGCTGAGACAGGAGACAAGAGACTAGTGAGACAAGTGACCAGCTGTAGAGGGTATAACATCACCTCAGGAGATCACCACAGAGAGAGAAGCTGCTGAGGGGAACAAGGAGAAAGATCTTACACAGAGCAGCAAGAGAACAAACAGCTGGAGGTGAGAGAAAGAGAGACCTTGAGAGACAGTTTGTCAGGTGCCCCCTCAGGAAAGGGGCAGCACATATACAGTCAGTGGGAATCCTAAAGACAGACACCCAGTGGAGAGACTTGGCTGTAGGAGGGAGCCGAGTTAACGTAGGCCTCGGCACCCATCTTCCTGACATTCGGGGGGTAGGATTGACTAGGACCCCTGGATCCTCTGGGACCCGAAAGTTGTGGCCTAAGGCCCGGCCCAGTAATTTTGCAGGAAGCTCCCTGGCAGACAGGGAGGGGAAAAGCAGACTCAAGCACCATTGGGAGAAGTCCACAGGATCACCGTGCTCACCAGCGTCCCACACGTACTGGCAGACCAGGACCTAAGGCAGGTCGTCTCTCTTCACACCACCAGGCTCTCACAAGCACAGTAGCTCAGTCAAAGCCGCCAGTATTCATCACTGTATGCTAACGGACTGTATAACATCTGCAAGACTAAAGGCCCTATTCCACCAACAGATCTGACGACAGATTATCTGCCAAAGATTTGAAGCCAAACCCAGGAGTGGATTTGAAAATAGGAGAAATCCAGTCTTTCCTTTATGACCTGTTCTCTGATTACAGTCTGTCCCTGGGTTTGGCTTCAAATCTTTGGCAGATAATCTGTCGTCAGATCTGTTGGTGGAATAGGGCCTTAACAGTAAAGGAGTTGTTGTTACACTGCCTCCCTCCTTGTCTCCCTGTTGTCTGGTCCACCTGCACCACACCACCATCAAGGGCCATATTACCAGGCAGCAGTATTTTGGGGTTGGCCCCGGGGGAACTACAAGTCCACACCACTGACCACCTTACACACGGGTGCAGCCCCCCTACAGAAACCGCTGCAGCAGCCACAGAAGAGAGAGTGATACCAGGGAAGTGCCAGAGAGTCCCCCTGTACCTGCAGAAGCCCTCGTGCCCACCTGTGACCGTGACAAGTTCCAGCCATCCTGCAGGTATAGCACACTCTCCCCCTGCAGCTCTCAGTGCATCCCCTCACAGAGGAGCTCAGTGCCACACTACCAGGAGAGACTACCATCACCATCATCCACTCCTCATTCCCCTCACTCTCTTCCCATTACCCCGGCTCGCTGCAAGTTCTCTTTTGGCGTCACGAACAGGATAGGCTGTGTGCCTGTCACAAAGTACCAACACCTCAGCTGTGAGAAAACTGCCCTCAAGTGTGTGCTAACCGCAAAAGAGGGGGAACCCTGTATCCACAGAGACTTTAACTGTATGCTGATTGTGAGAAAAGACTGCTAAAGCGTTTCTGCTACTGTTTTACTGAACTGTTTCGCCTGAGAGAAACTTTGCTTAAAAGAGGGGGAAGATGGAACCCATATCCCTGTGTGTGGATTTACAGATGTACAGCATGGACTTTGCTTTTTAAGCCACCATGTTTGTTTCACTGTGCCACCTTTACTGTGCTCTCAGAGACTTTGCCACTATCCTAAAGAAGAAGGATTTGTTTGCTGCGTCACAGTCGCAGTGCACCGTCCCTCAAGGGGTTAACTACAGCTGCGCTGAAGCGCGGGAAAGAGTAAGTCCCACCTCACCTCAGAGCAGCTACGCAGCACCACAACAGCAACGGTCGCCCGCCAAGTCTCCTAGAGGTCTGCACAGACAGCGCTTCCGGAGTCCACTGTGTGCCGCCATCTTGGGTGAGTCCCAGCCTCATAGGAAAAAGAGTGCCTCCGTCCCACACCGGAAGTGGGCGGAACCTGGACCGCCCAGAAGAGGAGGGGGTTCAGTAGCGAGCAGCATGGCGAGCAAGCAGCAACCCGAGACCGGAGTTCCCGCATCCGCCATGTCCGCCAACCCGGACGGCATGCCTGAGCCGCAGCCTGCCCCTCACTCCTCGGAGCAGGTCTGCATTAGTATGCCTCCGGACGCAGCGCTCAAGACAGCCGACCCAGACGAGGCAGGGGCGCCAGAGGCTCCACCGCACCCAGTTCCCCTCATACCCTGGGAGGAAGGGGCAGCGATACAACCCCGTTTGATGGACGGTCGGCCACCGAGCCCAGAGGAATCCGTGATCCCCAAATGGTGTTTTGGGGACGAAGGCTGCCTGCAGCAGATCCTCACTGAGATCCAGGAAGCCAACACAGTCCAGGGGACCCAGCCCCGACAGCGGCCAAGCACCGACACCGACCAAAAGTATCGGCAGTTCTACCAAGAGAGAGTGGACCGAGAGCGGGAGATCCGCCAGAGGCTGAAGGAGCCCACCGAGAAGGACGCACGCCCCTTACGGCTGCAAGGGACAGTACGTGAGTTCAGCCGAGACCGGGGGTATGGGTTTATTGAGGACAACCACGGGCCTAAGTGGTATTTCATGAAACGGGCTTCGGTGAAACGCCCTGACCTGCCGGAACACTTACACTCCCTGTTCCCAGGAGAACAGGTGGAGTTTACCCCCATGCTGGGACCCCGAGGGTGGTGGGCAGCGGGTTTCAACAGGGTACCGCCCCCACCCTATAGCGGCCTAGATGAGGACTGGTCAGAAGACCCCCACAGACCCTCCGTGAGACCCCAGAGGGCCTACGTCTGTTGCCGTTACCGCCCCCAGACTCTGATGAGAGTGCTCCCAGCTCCAAAATGGCTGAACCAGCGCCTTCTCCCCCTTCAGCCCCAGCAATAGCTGCAGAAGCGGCTCCGCCTGATCCGGTCCCCACTGTCACAGCTCCAGCGGTACCCACCGTCACCATAGAGGTACCACCCGCAACTACAGAGGCCACCCTGGTGGTTGCAAAGCCTGTGTCCTCGGCAACCTGGTCCACAAGCCTTCCGGGTGTCCGGGACGTCGCCACCACCACCATTGTGGAAGCGAATGCCACCTGGCATATGCACTTAGCGCCAGGAGTGAAGGTGCTCAGCGGTCCTAGCACATCCATCGGAGAGGAGAAAGCAGTGCCTGCAGGGGTCTCGGCCGAGTCCTCCATCCCCACACGCCATCTGGGGTAGCGGCAGCACAGCTACCAGCGTTTCCACCACTCCCACCAGGTGAAGAGCGACCACCCTTATCCAGCGCTAAGGGCAGAGCCGCCATCTTGGCTCTCTACAAGTTGCAGCAGCGCTGAGTTTGACTGAGGTACTTTTACCCACTGTTGGCAGGAATGCTCTAGTTACCTCAGGAACTACTACAAGTTAACTGTTTATTGCAATGTTTAAGAATTGTGCCTGGCAGCTGCCATGATCCAAAATATGGTTTTATAAAGTTTTATGTGTGCTGCAACGTTTTCTTTTGTAAGTAAAAGTGCCTGGTCTTAGGACCATGAAAGTTTTGCACTAAAGTGCTATTGTTTGGGGGGGGTTATGTTTTTGTTGGGGTTTAGTGTGTTAAAAAGACACACATATGCCATGGACTGCCTTTTTTCCGTGAAACGCTAATGGACGCTATCCATGTCATGTGCCAAAGAGTTTTATTTGCACTACTACACTGTTATTGCAGCCATGTGTATTGCTTATTCAAAAGGAGCACTCTAATATGGACGCTGTGCTAAGTGCCAATAGAGAGACTTTAAGAGTTCCCTGTTGGGCAGGAGCCCACTATGTTTACAAAATTGTTTGCACTATATTTGCCTATGTGCCTAACCAAACTTTTACACTTTTATACAGGTATGGAGCTTTCATCCTCGCCCCAGCCCGTCGCCGAGGCCGGCTTATTTTTAGAGGGGGAATTATGTAGTATACCAGAGCATGGTTCCTGTGGCTGGGCTGAGGATGGCACCTGTCTACAAGTGTTATTATATATTTTAGGAGTTAACATGTTTTATGTGCAACTATTCTGTGTATTTCTCTGTACCCTGTAACTGGCAGGCAGAGATGGGTTACATGCTTACATTGCACACTACACAACAGCGACATCTACTGACCGTAGTGGGAACTGCTCTAGGTAGTGTGGTAAGCTTAGGAAGTTGCTAGAAGGGGGTGTGGTTATGCAGATAGGCCCCCTATATAAGGCTGGCTGTTGCAGAGCTTAGATGAGACAGGAGACAAGTGATCAGCTGTAGAGGGAATAACATCACCTCAGGAGATCACCACAGAGAGAGAAGCTGCTGAGGGGAACAAGGAGAAAGATCTTACACAGAGCAGCAAGAGAACAAACAGCTGGAGGTGAGAGAAAGAGAGACCTTGAGAGACAGTTTGTCAGGTGCCCCCTCAGGAAAGGGCCAGCACATATACAGTCAGTGGGAATCCTAAAGACAGACACCCAGTGGAGAGACTTGGCTGTAGGAGGGAGCCGAGTTAACTTAGGCCTCGGCACCCATCTTCCTGACATTCGGGGGGTAGGATTGACTAGGACCCCTGGATCCTCTGGGACCCGAAAGTTGTGGCCTAAGGCCCGGCCCAGTAATTTTGCAGGAAGCTCCCTGGCAGACAGGGAGGGGAGAAGCAGACTCAAGCGCCATTGGGGAGAAGTCCACAGGATCACCGTGCTCACCAGCGTCCCACACGTACTGGCAGACCAGGACCTAAGGCAGGTCGTCCCTCTACCACCACCAGGCTCTCACAAGCACAGTAGCTCAGTCAAAGCCGCCAGTATTCACCACTGTATGCTAAAGGACTGTATAACACCTGCAAGTCTTACAGTAAAGGAGTTGTTGTTACACTGCCTCCCTCCTTGTCTCCCTGTTGTCTGGTCCACCTGCACCACACCACCATCAAGGGCCATATTACCAGGCAGCAGTATTTTGGGGTTGGCCCCGGGGGAACTACAAGTCCACACCACCGACCACCTTACACACGGGTGCAGCCCCCCTACAGAAACCGCTGCAGCAGCCACAGAAGAGAGAGTGATACCAGGGAAGCGCCAGAGAGTCCCCCCTGTACCTGCAGAAGCCCTCGTGCCCACCTGTGACCGTGACAAGTTCCAGCCATCCTGCAGGTATAGCACACTCTCCCCCTGCAGCCCTCAGTGCATCCCCTCACAGAGGAGCTCAGCGCCACACTACCAGGAGAGACTACCATCACCATCATCCTCTCCTCACTCCCCTCACTCCCCTCACTCTCTTCCCATTACCCCGGCTCGCTGCACAAATACCCCCACCTCACCCCCTAGTGCCTTTCACCGGCTGCACCTCTCGCCAACACCCCACACCCCTCAGGCAGTCAGACAGTAACAGGAGGAGCAGGCAATACCACTGGTGCCATCTGCTGCCTGCTCTTACTTCCCGCAGCCCCCCTCCCCCTAACAGTGACAAGAGAAGCGGGCACTGCCACAGGTGCCATCCACCGTTAGCGGCTCCTGTACACACAGCCAGCCACCTTCACGCTACAGTGACAGCAGGGTCAGGCACGGCGGCCCTGCTAGCCCGCTCCTCCAGCCACCCCCTCCCCTCTTTCCCGGACATCCTCGCTGGGAAGAGAGTGGCCTGTTGATTGGCGGGGTGATTGACAGGGTGGGGAGTCAGTGGCTCATCGATCTGTCAAATAGAGTGCCGCACTTAACTATATGCGCTCCTGATTAGGAGCACATACAGTTAACGGGCCAGATGTAGCACCATGCGGCACTTGCGCAGGTGCTGACGCTGGCCAGGACTGGCTAGCAGCACATCCCAAATTCTGGACAGTTTCTGGATGTACATACGGAGGGGCGGGGAAGCACCATATCTTTCCAAAACACTGAGAGCAGCAGAGAATGGTTGGCCCAAGATGGGGGAGTGGAACAGGTGAGTATACATCACTCACATGGCCCGCAGCCCCTGCATGATCCTCAATTATCTGTTTATCATGGACAAAATAAAATTCTAGAGGGATGAATAATATTGTGTGAAACAGCTGTGCCTCCTTTGTCCCTTCTGCAGGGAGCGCAGTCTCTATTTTTATTAAACAATTTTTATATCAAACACTTACAAACAATAGAGTTTCCACACCATAGTAAGGTCGAATAATAATAAAGCTATACAATACATAAACAATGGGAACCATATTACAAGGGAAACTGCAGGAACAAGCAAAGATGGCGCTCCATGGTGTAGAAGGATCATATAGAAGAATACAAACAGAGGTAAAGGTGGACTCCCTCACCTGGTGGAGTTGTGCAGATAGAGGCACAACTCTCACTACATGCGGGACTGTGGGACCATAGCGCTCCTGTGAACCCTCAATGGGGAGAAACAGCAACCACACCTCCAATCCACTCGATCCAAAACACAGGTGAGTAGGCGTAGGTTGTCCACCACAAGGGCCAGATAATATGGAATATAAAATTTAATAAGCAAAACAATAAAATACATAAAAGGGTTAAAGCACAACATGTTTCCAGGCTGGACCGGCCTCTTCCTCAGGTGCACGAGGATACTGAACTTTCACACACTATATATATATATATATATATATATATATATATATATATATATGAAATTGCATCATCATCATTCATAAAAACAAAGATGGCGCTCAATTCAAAGAGACATAACCAAATAAATACAACTTGACAAGTAATAAAATTTACAATGCAACAAGCATATAGATAACCAATATAAAACTATACTAATATATGTAACCAATTCTGAGACCAGAGTTTTAAATAAAAACTGGTTTAAATGTTAAAAATTACTTAAATATATTAGTATAGTCTTATATTGGTTATCTATGTGCTTGTTGCATTGTAACTTTTATAACTTGTCAAGTTGTGTTTATTTGGTTCTGTCTCTTTAAATTGAGCGCCATCCTTGTTTTTATGAATGATGATGTCATTTCCTTTGTTTATATATATATATATATATATATATATATATATATATATATGTGTGTGTGTGATATTTCAGTACCCTCAGGCACCTGAGGAAGAGGCCGGTCCGCCCTGGAAACACGTTGTGCTTTAACCCTTTTATGTATTTTATTGTTTTGCTTATCAAATTTTATATTCCATATTATCTGGCCCTTGTGGTGGAGGACCTACGCCTACTCACCTGTGTTTTGGATCAAGTGGATTGATCTATATGCTTGTTGCATTGTAACTTTTATTTCTTGTCAAGTTGTATTTCTGTCTCTTTAAATTGAGTGCCATCTTTGTTTTTATTTGTATTTATTTCGTAATAATAATAATAATAATAATATTTATTTATTTGTATAGCGCCAACAGGAACCGCAGCACTTTTTTTTTTTTTTTTACACACAATACAAAGGTTATATTTTTATTACTTTATACAATAAATGTAATAATGCAATATAAATATAACCTTTGTATTGTGTGTAAAAAAATATATATATGTAAAAAAATAAAAATAAAATTTGTTCTGAAAAGAAAAAATTCACAATGTGAATGAGAGAAGAAAGTAAATTGTTTCTCCACTAGATGGTTGGTACAAATGTCATATAGGCCTTGCTGGGAAAGTACGGTGGATATTTTAGACAGACCAGAGCTAGGATTCAGGCTAGTCAAGTCTGCAGATGGCCACAAGGTGGTGTTCAGATCTCCCAGTAGAAGCAACAGAACACTTATTCTGGTTAGGAGATCACCACTATAGTATACACAACGTTACTTACAGATCTTACAACATCAGCATCAGTCACTACTAAGGATAAAGGAAAGGCAACCGGGTCCTTAAGGGTAATGGAGACACCTCCCTTTTTATTGGGTGCAGAATAAATGATTGCATATTTTTTGTTAGAGTCTAGACATGTCACTCCCTTGCGAGTCTATTAAATAACTAAGATGTCTGCGTTGAGCTGCCTAGCTTCTCTCCATAGTGTTCAGCATTTTAAGGCAGATTTAAGCCCCTTTGCATTTATCAATACAAATTTTATTGCCATTATAGAGGTGAGATGCTGAGGGTTGTAAAAACACATAGAACAAGGATATCGTATGATGGGTAAAGTATTAAAGTACAACTCTGGCTATTTTCTTTTTTAGTTTAGTTAACACACATGACAAAGTTATATAACTTATAGCTGTGTGAACACTCCCCCCCCCCTCCTTTCCGACCCCCCCCCCCCCCCCCCTTGGAAGTTAAGGGGTTATCCAGTGCTACAAAAACATGGCCACTTTCTTTCAGAGACAGCACGACTCTTGTCTCTAGTTCAGATGCAGTTTGCAATTAAGTTCCATTCACTTCAATGGAACTGAGCAGCAAAACCCCGCCCAAGCTGGAGACAAGAGTGGGGCTGCCTCTGGAAGAAAGTGGCTATGTTTTTGTAGCGCTTAAATAAAGCATACATACCCAATTACAGTCGACCCCCTCCTCTTCTCCTGGGCGCCATTTTGTGACGATGTTGTGACAGCAGGGGGCGGGCCAGGTCTTCTTCCTCCTCGGCGTCTTCTCGTAAAGTGAATGGGACATGAAAAGGCTGCTGGTGCACTTGCGCACCAGCAGCATTTTCATTGGCTGGACCGCATCACATGGCTTCCAGCTTGCTCAGCCCACTTGCGCGGCCTTTTCTCCTCCATTCACTTCTCACGGACCCGAAAGGGAGCGAGTTCCAAAGACACTGGCTGGAGGTGAAGGAGTCTCGGCCGGCGGGAGATTCAAGTGGCAATCGTCACCGGAGGGATGGTGAGTGTTTTTTTTTTTTTTTTAGGTCCCGCCAGAGTTGTCCTTTATAATCAACAAGCAGACATGAAATGCCAATAGTATAGTAAAATCCCATAACAAACAGATAATAGGCCTAAAAAGGCCCAAAAACGTTAACATAATGCACAGCATATAATAAGGCTGGGTTCACACTACATTTTTGCAATCCGTTCTTTTCCATCCTTTTTCGCAAAAAAAACGGATGAAAAAAAAGGATGCAATTGTCTGCATCCGGTTTGATCCGTTTTTTCCATTGACTTCCATTGTTTGTTTTTTTCAATGGACACAAAATCTGGTAAATCTGGTCTGTTCTATTATTTTTGTGTTTTTCCTGTATATTTTATAATAAAGTAATTGTTTTTAACGGTAACTAGCCTTGGTATAGTTCTTGGTATAAAAACAAAAATTAGGGTCCTATTCCATGGGCCGAGCAGGGCCCGATCAACGATGTAAACCAGCACCGATCTGCTAGATCGCCACTTGTTTACTGGGCCTATTCCACGGCCCGATGATCGTTGAGCGAGGGCTGCAGGGACATCGTTACCGCTGTCCTTGCAGCATACATTACCTGTCAGGTCTTCTGCTCCGCTCCGTCCTCCTCCCCGGATCCGTCGCACTCTATCTTCAGAATGGCCGGTCAGCTGACAGGTCACTCAGCCAATCACAGGTCGCAGGGGTCCCGGCCTGTGATTGGCTGAGCGCTCCATCAGCTAGAGCACACGGGACCCAGGGAGGAAGAAAGAGCGGAGGAGAAGACCTGACAGTTAATATATGGTGCTTCTCAAATCTTCGGTCGCCCGCCGCGCACCGCTATTCCACCGTAGCGATGCGCGGTGGGGGAACGATGACTTTAGGTCTGGCCCTAAATGAACGATCAGCCGATGACACGAGCTTAGTAAAAGCCATAAATACACTGACCCGCAAAAGGGCACGGTTTTTGGCCATCGTCCAGTAGTCCTCTGGTCTAGCCTTCATGTCCCAAAGATGTAGGTCTAGGAAATCCATGTCCGAAAAATCCAAATCCAAAAAATCGAAGTCCAAGAATTCCCGGGCAAGGATCGAGGTTGAAGCATCCAATGGGAGGAAACCCCTGCCCCTCTGTGACACAGCTTCATTAGAATCAATGGAGCCACATCCCAGAGGGGTGGGGGCCAGCCCGCCTCCAGTGCTTCAGCCTCGGCCTGTGCCCGCTAAAAGAACAGCGCCATACGCGAGAATTGGGCTACGGTTCAAAAAAGGCTTCCCTGTGCCGGAAAATTTTCAAATGAACTTTTTTTTTTCTACAAAAGCAGCGCCACCCTTGTCCATTGGTTGTGTCTGGTATTGCAGGGAGGGAGCTAGACTTCTGAAAGCTTACTATCTAATATACTCAGCCTCTAAAAGGTATGGCCTGGTTTCTTCACTCTTCTACCACTTTCTATGGCTAACAGGATACAACATTATTCTACTATTAACAGGTGAGGCAGAGAGTAGTACATATACAGAGGGTACAGACACTGCGGATTTGCCCCTTTTGCCCTTCCTATAATTGGTTTAATACCATATGAACACAATGAAATATCTAAAGTTTGGAGCGTCAGGACCATCTGGTGTTGTCTTCACGGGGAGACATCGCTTATCATGAGATCATGTCTGTCAGGCGGCGATGCATTACAGAGTATACTCTATTGTATGAAGTTCAATGTGTTGTTTGTGGATATACCATTAGGATAAACCAAGCTTGCCAAGTAAAATGACTGCAGATACCGCTGAGCATGACGGCGGACTGGTAACACTGGGTTATTATTATCATTATCATTTGACATTATTACATGTTGTGCGTTTGCAAAGCAATGAACACGAACCTATAGACTGGGGAATATACTGAATGTAAGTGTTATTCAGCTCATGGGAAGCATAGGGAAATCATAATCCTCAGATGGGGGACTATGGTAGTAGAAAACACAAGAAGGGAGTGGTCTGGTATGCGGTGACCCCCTGAGGTGTTGTGTCAGAGGATCAGCCGGTCACTTACTAGATGGTAGGGTGTAACGCCACTCCGGTGGTGGTTGGCTGAGATACAGGATGTTATGTTGTTACGCCAGCGCCGGCTGGGCACACAGGTATGGTGGCACACCTGCTTTTAGTCTACAAGGCTGGTTGTACCCTTTTCCCCTGTGGTCAGTGTCCTGCCGGGCTGCTACAGGGTCCCAGGGATGATATCACGGTGGGCCGGAGTGGTGTAGTGACCCTCCCGGACTATCGGTACTGCCACCCACAGAAAGGGGAAGTGTCCCAAGGCTGTAGTGTACACAGTGTTGGTGTGAGTTGAAGAATCACAAAGTCTCTATCCTAAATAAGCTCGTTAATACTTGTGTGCAGCAAGTTATACAGCTTTCCTTTGACAATGTCAGTTTCTCTTGATAAAGCACTTGAAAATACACTTAATAATACTTGTAGACAAACACTTGACAATACAGCAGCCAGATCTGTCATAGGAATACAGTAGATGATACAGTCGTGTTGACTGAGTAGCGTGTTGAGATATACGAGAAGCAGAGTAGCAGAGAGGAGGATGTCGTGAGAGTCCCAACCCAATTAGTACTGTGCTCTGCCGGGACGTTGGAGGATGAGGAAGAAGAATACTTAGAAGAAGAAGAGAAAACTTGTGCCCGTGTATTGACCTTTGAGTCTTCGCACCACCTTATGCCCACTAGATTTGGGAGACCCCTCCTAGAGGGTTACACAAGGCCCAGACCTTGTTATCTGGGATGAATGGAATGCTTAGGGTTCCCTGCTGACAACCGCCCTGGGAGATAGAGTTCCTAGGCTTATCGCAACTTTGCTCTATCTGGATCAGTTCCTAGCTTACTGCTGTCTGTGGATACTGTCCTGCTCTATGACTCTCCTACTCCATGGCATGGGTTGAGGTTGTCTCTGGCTTGTTCTCTCTTGAAAGGGTTTTAGCACTGCATAGTGTTGTGTAGCGTTACTGAGAAGAACCTGAGAGCTGTGTGCTGTCTCCTACCCATACAGGGTTTTGACTAAGACTGACCTACTCTTCCTGTCTCCCACGTGACTTCCTTCCTCAGTGAAACTAACGTGTGCTGTGAGTGGTTGAAGAGTGCAATAGAAGAAGCAAATAGAGAGGTCATAGGACAGAAGAAGAAAAGATTCCTATAGGTTCACAGATCCATGTGACATACGAACAAACAATAACCCTTTACACACTTCAGCTGTGCAGCATCTGAATACATACATCTATAACAGCGACATCTAGTGGCAAAACTTTATCACTACCGTCATCACCACTTAAGCAGAATAAGTACAGGCTTTTACGAAGGGTGTATCTAATAGTAACAACCGTGGTAGGAAACCACATGGTACATAGGAGAGCTACAGGAGATTGAGATGCTATATTTGTTTCTTATTGATCTTGCCTATCTTGGTCCTCACAGGTTCTGTTTAGGTTGTGGTGTATATTTAACCCCTCCAAAGGCACTATAACCAAAGCCAATGGATGTCCATACCAAATAAGCAGCACAATGTTCTTTCAGGTCCATTCTATTGCTATTTTCCACAAGAGTTGCCAACCTGTATTAGTCTCCCAAATTCTGAAGGAAAACCACAAGAAATTCAGAGGAGAAGAGGAATAAAATAGCAACCCCTTGTCCATAGACAGTGTTTGGAATTGCAGCTCAGTGAGAAAATCAAACTACCCGAATCTGGGTGGCACTGTACCATTTCCAGACTACTCCTTTAGGCTATGTTCACACTATGTATGTGTGCGGCTGTATTTTTTATGCGGCTGTAAATGTGCGGCTGAAATTACGGCCGTGGGAAAAAATAGACATGCGGCTGAAAACATACGGTCATTTACTTGGAAATCTGGTTCAACTAAAAATAACAAATAAAATCTTAAGAAAGTGATGCAAACACCTCTGGATGCATCTGGGAAAGCAGGGAAACAGTTTACATGAATCGCTATTACCGGGTTTTGCGATCCTCTGCAGTAATGCCGATGCCTCTCATGGTTAATATATTGAATTAATAAAACACATTTTCGTTGTAATAAAGTCCCTTTCATTGTTCAATAATTAAATTTAAACGATTCCATCATTTTGCAATTAAATATACTGTTAAAATATATATATATATATATATATATATATATATATATATATATATATATATAAATAAATGTATATTTATATATATATTTATTTTTTGACAGTATATTTAATTGCACAATGATGGATTCGTTTAAATTATTGAACAACTAAACTGATTTTATTTCCACGAAAATGTGTTTTATTAATTAAATATTAATTAGTACAGGAAGCTCCATAAGCCGTTAATTCATATTGCCGGCAATAGAGCTTTCTGTACTAATCATCACTTTACTTTAATGAAAACATCAAATGTTTCTTCTAATTATGTTATCACAATAGCATTATTAGAAGAAACATTTAGAATTATATGTGCACTCAGCTGATTGGCTGTTCGGCTGAGCGCACATATAATTAGCGGATCCGCAGCACAGTGACTTCATTGTGCTGCGGACCAGCGAAGAGGACACATCGGGGTGAGTATAGAGCTCTCCCCACCCCCTCCCCAGCACTGCACCCCTCCCAGCAAGGAAGGGGGGTCACTTAACCCCTTCCTTGCTGGGATGGGTGCAGTCTGACATCAGTCTGGCCCCCAAGGGATTAAGGGGGATACAATACATCCTCCCTTAACCCCTTGGGGGCCAGACTGTAAGCAGCGATCTGTAAAGATGCTGCATACTGTAAGGAGCACAACACCGCTCACAATGATGGGTGTTGTGCTCCTGTTTGTGTGTTTTTTGTGTGTTTCTCCCTTTTTGTTTTTCAGATATCGGTATCCTGGGGATTACGTCGGATTACGTGGACTACGTCGATAACCAGCGTTTTTTTTTTTGTTTTTTTTAATAAAATGGTCAATGAGGGGTGTGGGGGTGTTTTTATTTGAATAAAAAATTTTTTTAACTTGTGTCTTGTCTTTATTTCTTTACTTTATAGACTTAGTAGTGGAAGCCGTCTAATAGACGGAATCCATTACTAAGTCGGGGCCTAGTGTTAGCCGGTATAAAATGGCTAACACTAACCCCCTATTATTACCCCAGTACCCAATGCCACCAGGGGTACTGGGAAGAGCCGGGTGCCAGTGGTCCCGGAGCGTCAAAATTGGCGCTCCTGGACCGGGCGGCAGCAGGCTAGTAAGATTTAAGCTGGGGAGGGCCTAAACCAATGGCTCTTCCCACCCTGGTGTTACCAGGCTGCTGTCGTTTGGTTTTTAACCCGGCGTTTTTTTTTAAATTATTTATTTATTTAGAAAACGCATAGGGTCCCCCCTATTTTTATAACCAGCCGGGTTAAAAACCAAACGACAACACCCATCATTGTGAGCAGTGTTGTGCTCCTTACAGTATGCAGCATCTTTACAGATCGCTGCTTACAGTCTGGCCCCCAAGGGGTTAAGGGAGGATGTATTGTATCCCCCTTAATCCCTTGGGGGCCAGACTGATGTCAGACTGCACCCATCCCAGCAAGGAAGGGGTTAAGTGACCCCCCTTCCTTGCTGGGAGGGGTGCAGTGCTGGGGAGGGGGTGGGGAGAGCTCTATACTCACCCCGATGTTGTCTCTTCGCTGGTCCGCAGCACAATGAAGTCACTGTACTGCGGACCGGCTCATTATATGTGCGCTCAGCCGAACAGCCAATCAGCTGAGCGCACATATAATTCTAAATGTTTCTTCTAATAATGCTATTGTGATAACATAATTAGAAGAAACATTTGATGTTTTCATTAAAGTAAAGTGATGATTAGTACAGAAAGCTCTATTGCCGGGAATATGAATTAACGGCTTATGGAGCTTCCTGTACTAATTAATATTTAATTAATAAAACACATTTTCGTTGAAATAAAGTCAGTTTCGTTGTTCAATAATTTAATTTAAACGAATCCATCATTGTGCAATTAAATATACTGTCAAAAAATAAATATATATATAAATATACATTTATTTATATATATATTTATTTTAACAGTATATTTAATTGCAAAATGATGGAATCGTTTAAATTTAATTATTGAACAATGAAAGGCACTTTATTACAAAGAAAATGTGTTTTATTAATTCAATATATTAACCATGAGAGACATCGGCATTACTGCAGAGGATCGCAAACCCCGGTAATAGCAATTCATGTAAACTGTTTCCCTGCTTTCCCAGATGCATCCAGAGGTGTTTGCATCACTTTCTTAAGATTTTATTTGTTATTTTTAGTTGAACCAGATTTCCAAGTAAATGACCGTATGTTTTCAGCCGCATGTCTATTTTTTCCCACGGCCGGAGTTTCAGCCGCACATTTACAGCCGCATAAAAAATACAGCCGCACACATACATAGTGTAAACAGTCAAACAAAAGCCAAACATGACCGGAAGGCACAGGGATGTGAGAAAATAATAAACAAAGTACGGAGCTACGGAGACACAGGGACAGGTGAGTATACATTTTTTATTTTTTTCCCGCACTTCCCTGCCTTCCTTCATTTTTTTTTTATTTGGTGGGACTTCTTCTTTAAAAGGTTTCTTCAGTTTAAGTATCCATTTTCGTTTTAGTTCTGTGCACAGAACTAAAACGCTGTCGGTCTCCCTTAGGACGGCAATTAAAAAAAAAAAGATAAAAAAAATCTTTATTGCTTGTTCTTGGTTTCCAGTATCTAGGCATTGGGGTTGATCTGCAGTGCCATGTAGCCACCCTGTCACCGCCCTTTGCCCAGCCACTCACACTTGATTGGCAGCCTGAGCGCTGGGAACTAAATTCAAAGCCCAACACTCGCTGCCAATCAATTGTGAGTGGAGGGCGGTGGCAGCGTAACTACATGCTGCTGAGGCTCTGCCCCAGGGGCGTAGCTAATGTCTCCTGGGCCCTGGTGCGAGAGGCCAACTTGGGCCCCCCCCCCCCTCCTTTCACGACCAAGTGATGCTATTGTTGTGTGTGTGTATATGTGTATATATATATATATATATATATATATATATATATATATATATATATATATATATATACACACACACACAGTGGTGCCTTGGATTATGAGCATAATTCGTTCCAGGACCGTGCTTGTAATCCAAATCCACTCTTAAACCAAAGCAAATTTTCCTATAAGAAATCATGTAAATGCAGACAATTGGTTCCGCACCCCAAATATATTTATTATTCTGTACTGTACAGTAATGGAGAGGATGGGAAACACAAGGGCTGACAGAGACTGCAGGGAGCATGAAGGAATGAGCAGTACAGATGTGGGCACATACATGCAGCACTCTCTGTCCGGGGAGAGAGGGGTTACAGCTATGGAGAGATTACCCCCCCCCCCCCACAGTCCTGTCCCCTGATGTAAGCCCCAGCCTGAAGGGGATCTGCTATGATTTGGAAGGTGTTTAGAGTACAGTGCTGTAGACCCCACTATGCAGGCCATGCCCCTTCTCCACTCGCTCTCCCACCCAATACAGGAAGTTCTTAAACCAAAGCAATGCTCTTAAACCAAGTCACAATTTTGAAAAACTGTGAGCTCTTAAACCAAAACGCTCTTAAAAGAAGTTACTCTTAAACCAAGGTACCACTGTATGTATGTATGTATATATATATATATATATATATATATATATATATATATACATATATATACATATATATACATACACACACACACACCAAGACAGATATTACCTATTACCGCCATACTGTTACCGACCAAATCCTGTATACTGAGACCAATATTACCAGTAATACCAGTATATAGGAAGGAAACATTACTGCCACACCACAACCACAACCATCGCCACCATATTGTGACTGACCAAATCCAGTATACTAAATCACCTCATCCAGTCATAGAGGTGGCCCCAGCTCTACACAGGCTCTATACACCATATACATTACAGTGCAGATATATCAGGTGACTCACAGGAGACGTCTTTTCTGATCGGAGTTCTTTCCTTTTCATCATCTTCTCCATCCGTCCTGGGCCGTTATGAGAACTTCTCCAAGCCACGAATCCACAGAATCTGCCAGACAGACATATTAGGCTCCACACTCTGACACCATCTCCATCTCTCTACACACTGCATATCTGTACTGTCCCCTTTACACCCTCATTTAGTGGGTAGCCCTGACTCTATGTGACCTCCTAATAATATATGCCCCCCTCTGTGTATTCCCTCTCCCCCTATGTTGCCCCCCCAAATAGATGGCCCCCTCCCTTATAGATGGCCCCCTCTACCCCCTCCCTTATAGATGGCCCCCTCTACCCCCTCCCTTATAGATGGCCCCCTATACCCCCTCCCTTATAGATGGCCCCCTCTCTCCTCACCCTCCCTTATGGATGGTCCCCTCTCCCCCCACCCTCCCTTATAGATGGCCCCCTCTCCCCCCACCCTCCCTTATAGATGGTCCCCTTCCCCCCCCCTCCCTTATAGATGGTCCCCTTCCCCCCCCCCTCCCTTATAGATGGTCCCCTTCCCCCCCCCCCCTCCCTTATAGATGGTCCCCTTCCCCCCCCCCTCCCTTATAGATGGTCCCCTTCCCCCCCCCCTCCCTTATAGATGGTCCCCTTCCCCCCCCTCCCTTATAGATGGTCCCCTTCCCCCCCCCCCTCCCTTATAGATGGTCCCCTTCCCCCCTCCCTTATAGATGGTCCCCTTCCCCCCTCCCTTATAGATGGTCCCCTTCCCCCCCCCTTTATAGATGGTCCCCTTCCTCCCTCCCTTATAGATGGTCCCCTTCCCCCCCTCCCTTATAGATGGTCCCCTTCCCCCCCCCCTCCCTTATAGATGGTCCCCTTCCCCCCCCCCTCCCTTATAGATGGTCCCCTTCCCCCCCCCTCCCTTATAGATGGTCCCCTTCCCCCCCCTCCCTTATAGATGGTCCCCTTCCCCCCCCCCCCTCCCTTATAGATGGTCCCCTTTCCCCCCCTTTATAGATGGTCCCCTTCCTCCCTCCCTTATAGATGGTCCCCTTCCCCCCCCCCCCTCATAGATGGCCCCCCTCTTTCCCCCCACCCTCATAGATGGCCCCTCTTTCCCCCCACCCTCATAGATGGCAACTCTTTCCCCCCACCCTCATAGATTGCTCCTCTTTCCCCCCACCCTCATAGATGGCCCCCTCCTTCCCCCCACCCTCATAGATGGCCCCCTCCTTCCCCCCACCCTCATAGATGGCCCCCCTCTTTCCCCCCACCCTCATAAATGGCCCCCTCTTCCCCCCACCCTCAGATGCCCCCCTCCTTCCCCCCCACCCTCATAGATGCCCCCCTCCTTCCCCCCCACCCTCATAGATGCCCCCCTCCTTCCCCCCCACCCTCATAGATGCCCCCCTCCTTCCCCCCCACCCTCATAGATGGCCCCCTCCTTTCCCCCCACCCTCATAGATGGCCCCCTCTTTCCCCCCCACCCTCATAGATGGCCCCCTCTTTCCCCCCACCCTCATAGATGCCCCCCTCCTTCCCCCCCAACCTCATAGATGGCCCCCTCCTTTCCCCCCACCCTCATAGATGCCCCCCTCCTTCATAGATGGCCCCCTCCTTTCCCCCCACCCTCATAGATGGCCCCCTCTTTCCCCCCACCCTCATAGATGGCCCCCTCCTGATAAAAAAAACAAAACTTAACTCACCTGACATCGCGCTCCCACGTTGATCCTCACTCCTTCGCCTTCGGTCTGTCCCCGGCTGCTGCGCGGCTGCCGGGGGTGTCGCGTCTTATCCCCGGCAGCGCGCGCATCCCAGAACTCCCTGCGCGCCGGAAACCGGAAGTCAGGGCCCAAGGCGCGCAGGGAGATCTGGGATGCGCGCGCTGCCGGGGGTAAGACGCGACACCCCCGGCAGCCGCGCAGCAGCCGGGGGAAGACGGAGCCAGACTCTTGTGACCGCAAGCAAAACAATGCTTGCGGTCACAAGAGTGATTGATCGGGGGGCCCCGCGGGCCCCCCTTGTGGCGGGCCCGGTCGCGGCGGCGACCCCCGCGACCACGGTGGCTACGCCACTGCTCTGCCCCAATGCCTAATTACCAGGAGCTGGGACCACCAATGACTAAACATTGTTCTTTTTTTATATTGCTGCCCCACGGGAGACTGTCGGGTGCAGCATTGGAGAGGTGTACCAGCAACTATATGTTAATAAGGCCGGTTGATACTCCACCAGTGAGGTGATCGATTTTCTTCAAAGCAGGGATGCTCAAACCTTTATTTTTGGCTGTCCAGGCATGATGGAAATTGTAATTTTGCAACATGTGGAGGGCCAAAGATCCCCCATCCCTGACTTAAAGGGGTACTGCAACATTAGGTTTAAATAATAAAAAAAAACAGCTTTGCTTAGTTTTCTGCTCCATTTCTTAAAGGGGAACTATCAGCACGTTAGACGACTCTAACCTGCTGATATGTCACTATAGTGCAGTGTATCTTACCTTTATCCTCAGCGCCATTTCCTTTCTGTTAGTTATGTCTGGTAAGGGGGGCGTGGCCTAATTGCTTACTGGGCACAACTGTGGCCTCGCCCCCCACATAACGATCCCCGGGCCAGCTCCCTCCATAAATGATCATTAGAGGGGGTGGGCCAAATGTAGCCCTGCCCTGACACAGTGATCCTCCCCCTGTAATGATTATCAATGGAGGGGGCCATCTGGGGGTAGATCACTGTGGCTCCCACCCCTTCGAGCAGCGTTCCGACCCAGAGACGGGACGCTTGTGGGGGCCGAAACAGTGCTCCGAGGGGTAGAGCCACACCCCCAGTGCTCCTAATGGCTTAACAGGCACAACTAACAGCACAGAAACAGCGCTGAGGATGACGGTAAGAGACATACCTTCATCCTTAGCACGGATAGGGATACTATCAACAGGTTAGCTTCGTCTAACCTGCTGATGGTATTTTTCATCTCCCCTACCATGTTCTCTCCCTGGTTCAGTAATTGTTCAGGACTACAATTCCAAGAACTGCATTGAACTCCTCTGTCTGCTCCTCTGCCTGTGGCATTGTTCAGCACAAGCCAAACAACACACCTCACTCTTCCCTGATTACATCACTTTGTAGGCAGAGCTAAAGCTCAGAGACAAAATCCAGCCAAGACTCCTGAAACATAAAAATAGGAGGAGCTGAGGATCTGCTGAGACAACACCACAGTGAAAATTAAAACACTACACAACTTCCTGACACGGGTAATTCAAGCAAATACACTGAAGCCAGTATGGGATAACACCATATTAGTATGTTATATTACATTGGGGTGATTATACTTGATTACTAGGGTCCAAGCAGTGAAAGAGGGGGGGTTAAAAATAAAAAAAAGTGACGCTGTTATCATAATAGACCTTGCCCAAAGTGGAGCCTTTATCAATTTATTTCTATAGAACAAAGTCATAATCTAAATTACAGACGTCTCTAAACATCTGTTTTTCAGAAGGTGTCGCAAATAAATCCCTCGGCTTACAGAGAGAACGCACTTTCAGGAATCGCACCCCCATAGGCCGCAGCTCTGCCAAAGTCTAAGGAGTAATTGTCCCTGTGTATATACACAGTCCTCGGCCGAGGCACTTATGTAATCCTTATACAAGGCTATTGATAGGTAAAACACTTTCACTGCCAAAAGGCAGATGCTGAATTAGAAGTAGTAGTACATTGTAGTATAACAATATAGTAAGTTACCAGGGTTACTTGGGGGACTCATAAGTCGCACGTGTGGCCTAATATACATAGAAGTCCTCATCCTGGTTATTACTACTACTACAACTACCATGATTATTATGTTTATCTTACTTATTAAAAGGGTTATCCAGGATTGGGAAAACATGGCCGCCTTTTTCTAGAAAAAGCACCACTCTTGTTTCAAGTGCAACTCAGTTCCATTGAAGCACCGGCGCAGGGATGCTAATGGAGCCGAGTCTAAGAGGGGAGGGGCGAGCCCACCTCCAGTCCTTGATTCCGGGCCGGTGCCCCCCATGTGACGATATCCCCTCTGTGGCGGGCTCCATTAGCATCCCTGCAATGGCGCTGATCCATTCAAGTAAAAAAACGTAAAGCAATGTACCTGAGGACAAGACTGGTGCTGTTTCTGGAAGAAGACGGACATGTTTTTCCAATCCTGTATAACCCCCTTAAGCAATTTCCAGTTTTATTTTTTTTTTATATCATAGTGAATGAATAAGTTTAGGGGGGGGGGGGCTAAAGCATAGGAAGGGTCCTGTTATTTTTTACATGTAATGTCTTCATATGCGGTGTACACTCTGCCGGTCACTTGCTAGTTGGTAACGTGTGAAGCTACTTCTGTGGTGGTTGGTCAGAATGTCAGTGCCGGATGGGCACACAGGTATGGTGGCACACCTGCTTTTATTTTAGATAGGCTAACTATACTCTTTTCCCTGTGGTCGGTAAAATGCCGGGATGCGAGGGGGTCCCTTGGGCGCTTATCACGGTGGTCCGGAGTGGAGTTTTGACCAACCCGGACTATCGGTACCGCCACCCACAGAAAGGGGAGATTACCCAAGGAGGATGCAATGGCTGTGTAGGTGCTTAGCGAATAACCACTGAGTCCAGTTAGAATAAATAAACTTCTGCTTTACTGCAGGAAGGCTTAATACAGTGATATACAATAGGATCTTGACTTGATAATATCCTTTAATTTTTAGCGACCCGATCTTTGCTTGGAGTTTAGAGAGAGGTATAGTTGTGCTGACTGAGTTGCGTGCTGATTTGTAGAAGAGGGTCAGAGAAGTAGAGAGGAGGATGTCGAGATAGTCCCAACCCAGGGTAGAAATGTGCTCTGCTGTAACTTTAGAAGGAGAATAAGTAGAATACTTGAGAGTAGAGAGAATACTCCCATGTCGGGCGACCCATCATAGAGGGTGACACAAGTCCCAGACCTTGGTACCTAGGTTGAGCAGAGTGGTCAGAGTTCTCTGATGACACCCGCGCGGCTTCTAGCAACTTTGCTCTATCCGGATCAGTTCCTATCTTCTGGTGGATAATGTCCTGCACTTTTAGACTGGTTCTCGGCGTGGGTTGGGGTGATCCCTGACTTTTCCTCTCTAAGTGTGTGTTCAGAACTGCATAGTGTGTAGAAGTGCTGCTTTCAAGAAACAAGTGCTAAGGTGTCTCATGTGCATCTGTTCACTAAAGAGACCAACCAACAAGCCAGGGTCCTCCTTGGCTACTACAGGGACCGTTCTGGCTTGCGTCCTTCCTCTACAACAACCTTAAGGTGTGGCTACACTTCCTCTCACCATGTGACTTCCTTCTACAGGGTCTATAAGGTGTGCTGTGAGTGTGCTGTGAGTGAGTACTTTAAAGTACAGACTTTTGCGAGAAATGTAAAGACTAGAAACACCTATGGTGGGACACCACACATATACCGCGCCCGCTGCTGGACACTTTAGGTATAGACCTGGATTACTTTTTTTAAAAAGAAATTGAAGCCTGTCTGGCCTACTAAATTGATGGAAATAGCACTATATGTGCATTTCCCATAATTAGTGTACATTAGGAATTTGTCTATCTTTGCTTGTGTAATAACATATAAAAAAATAGATTTTGTCCAGAGTTCTCCTTTAAATTTTGCTAAGCCAAGAAGTATTATATCTGAAAATGTATCTCAAATTTTTTATTGCTTGATGATGAACCCCCCCCCCCCCCCCAAAAAAAAAAAAATAAATAAAATTTTAAATCTATACTAAAAAAACTTAAGCTCAAGTAATATATTTCAAGAACAAAATTAAAAAAAAAAAAACCTTGGTTTCATTAAAGGTGCAGCACGGGCTGAGGAGTCTTGTAAAATTCACCAGTGGAAAAGTAATATTTATTTAAGCTGTTTAAGTCCAGAATGACCCGGGAGGTGGTCCCCCGTAAAACAGGAACTGCAATCCGCTCTATATTATCCTCCGATGAGATGCGAGGATGAGAGGATGAAAATGAAGCCCAGAGCACCAGCGGTCAGATAAACGTAATGGCTCATACTTGCCGCAGCCCAAAAAAAGTTTCTTGCGGAACGTAAGAGATACAGAAATCATTAAGGACTTGAAAAAGGCCGAGCTTGTATAAAAGTGATCTACGCTGCGGCAGGCAGTAAGGGAGGAAATTATAGATTGTATAAAAGGTAACCGGATATGTTCAGAGGAGCGGGGCTGCCGTCAGGGTAACCGCGCCGCACTTACCAGGAATATATTATGTAATAACCGCAAGAGGTAAACAGCCAAAATCTCACTCGACAAGTAAGTAAGTTGTGTCCTTCAGAAATACTGCTGAATTTGGGGCGAAATATTGAGAAATTAAGTGTGTGTTTTTTTTTATTCAGTTAATAAATAATATGTGTTTTTTTTTTTATTTTTGTTTTTTTTTTTTTTTTTTTGTAGGACTTGTCTCAAGTCAAGGACTCAAGTGGTTTCAGAAAGTTATACAGAATTGTATATTTCCTCTCAGGTCTTTCAGTACTTATCAGCTGCTGTATGTCCTGCAGGAAGTGGTGTATTCTTTCCAGTCTGACACAGTGCTCTCTGCTGCCACCTCTGTCCATGTCAGGAACTGTCCAGAGCAGGAGCAAAACCCCATAGAAAACCTCTCCTGCTCTGGACAGTTTCTGACATGGACAGAGGTGGCAGCAGAAAGCACTGTGTCAGACTGGAAAGAATACAGCACCTTTTGCAGGACATACAGCAGCTGATAAGTACTGAAAGACTGGAGATTTTTTTTAATAGAAGTAATATGCAAATCTGTTTAGCTTTCTGACACCAGCAGCCCTTTACATTGTCTGCTATGGGTAATTGATATGCAGGCACACCTGTACGGGCCGTATTCCAATTAAAAAGAAATGAAGTTCATCCAGCCGCTGCTGCAGTACAAAATGGGATGAACTACACAGACAGCGGCCTGTGTCACAGAACGGCTGCTGTCATACAGTGTGTGAACCTGGTCTTAAAGTCGTAGTGACACGTCAGAAGTGCGTATCGGTGGGTGGTCGGGATCTGAGACCCCCGACGATCGCCAGAATGAAGATGCAGAAGCACTCTGCCCCTTCATATCCGCTATACGGAGATAAATTCTGTAGACTGCTAACACAAGGGGAAGATTTATCAAACATGGTGTAAAGTGAAACTGGCTCAGTTGCCCCTAGCAACCAATCAGATTCCACCTTTCTTTCCTCACGGACTCTTTGGAAAATGAAAGGTGGAATCTGATTGGTTGCTAGGGGCAACTGGGCCAACTCAACTTTACACCAGTTAGATAATTCTTCCCCATTGTTTAGCTTTTTTCTCCGTATAACTGTATAATCAATAATATATATATATATATATATATATATATATATATATATATATATATACCCCCAAGGTAACCTCCTAGTGAGTGTTGTTTACCGCACTGTACATGCTCTTATAAGACTAACATGAATCCCCAGAGGAATCCGAGTATGATCTCAATCCTTCTGTATACATTGATCAGTCTTGTAACGCCATTGATTTCACATAACTGGCCCCGGTGTATACATACAGCAGAGCGCATGGGATACACGCAGTGGTAAATTAATTACGATAACATATAAATCAGGCCGAGATATATAGATAAAGTATAGAGAAGAGGCTATTGTCAGCTGTGTTCTCTGTATAGCCAGATGAATGTAGAACGTTTCCTCGTAAGTCTCTGAGGACTGATGGTGAGTGGCGGAGCAATAACGCGGCTCTGCAGAGCACCACGGTCAGTTAGTTACTCACCAACAACTAATTGTGACTGATGGGAGTGATCAGGCGATCGATCAGCGTACAATAGGACTATAGAAACTCGACGACGAAAGCCGGCCATGTATGTAATGACATAAAGCTCCTCTGCCCCAGTGATAAATCCATTACATGGCCCCCTCCTATATGTGTCATGTACAATACTGATATCTAGCTACAGTCCAAAGGTGTCTTTGTGTCTGTTTGGGTCCAGTTCTTACCTTTGTTCCCTCTTGTGATGACATTGATGGATCGCTAGATTGCAGAACTAGACTTCACCTTTAGCAATCGCTTTTCCTGGGTCATAACAATGGGTCCTAGTGATCAGATACCCCCAAGACTTATGGTGGGGAAGTAGAGGGGAACCAACCATGCAGGAAAACTCATATCAAATGTGAGGAGAGAAAACAAGTGGTATCTCATCTTTAGATGTCAGTGACCAATGAGACCTCAAAGTTAAAGGGGTTGGCCACTTTATAGTAAAATAGCTCAGTGTACAGTCTTAGTAAGTGTTCTTACTGTATATACTGACAGCAGCTCCCTGTGTACCGCATAGAGCTAATATCAGACTCCCCTCCTTCAGGCTGGGCTGTCCTGCTCTGTGATGAGTCTGTCCTTAAGATGGCTGACATGGAGGAGCATGTGACCATGCCGAACCCCCAATGTCCACCATAGACATATACAGGCTCAGTGGTGGGCACTGGGGGCGGGGAAAAGTCACATGCTCCTCCATGTCATTCATCTTATAGACAGATTCACCACAGAGCAGTACAGCACAGCCTGGAGGAGGGGAGTCTGATTTTAGCTCTCTGAGGTACACAGGGAGCTGCTGTCAGTATATACAGTGAGTACACAGGGAGCTGCTGTCAGTATATACAGTGAGTACACAAGGAGCTGCTGTCAGTATATACAGTGAGTACACAGGGAGCTGCTGTCAGTATATACAGTGAGTACACAGGGAGCTGCTGTCAGTATATACAGTGAGTACACAGGGAGCTGCTGTCAGTATATACAGTGAGTACACTTACTAAGGCTAGGTTCAAACCGTTATTTGAGAAATAACAGCAGCCGTTGTTATGAAATGCAGCCGCTGTTTTTACATAGTGTGAACCTAGCCTAACTATGTATATTGAGCAATTTTA
The DNA here is from genome assembly GCF_027789765.1 of Dendropsophus ebraccatus. Lineage (NCBI taxonomy): Eukaryota > Metazoa > Chordata > Amphibia > Anura > Hylidae > Dendropsophus > Dendropsophus ebraccatus. The sequence continues at coordinate 18,756,501 of NC_091454.1, read as the reverse complement.
CTATAAAATGGCCAACCCCTTTAAATGAGGGAACAGGAGTAGCACCTTGAGCTGAAGATAACAAAAACTTGGCATGGGTCCATTGCTACGACACAAAAAAAGGGGTTACAACAAATGACTGTCCCCCCCCCCGACTGACCACTAAGCTGTCAAGCGTAGTCATAACTGCAGGAGTACTTGCAGTTAAAGGGACATTTGCAGAACCCGGGAGGCTCGCTCAGGCCACCTGGTGCTGCAAAGTATGACGGCTCACTCAGGGGGCCCAGCTTTTTGCTGAGCTGGCCACTGGGCCCCCTGAATGCGATGGGCCCCGAAGCAGCCTCCCTGGCTGCTACAGTGGTAGTTACGCCCCTGCTGCTGGCAACACTGACAACATGACAGTCACTGTCTTGTCGCACATAACATTTCCCTCTACATTTGCCAAAATTCAATCATGCTAAGATCACTTTGTAGTCACAACATTGTTACCCTTAGTAAATCAAATTTTGAATTGGGACCTGTTGGAAACAACTAATATTCCTGGAGAAATAGATATAGTAACCTGCTTAAAGGGGTACTCCAAATACAAAAAAAATTGTGTCAGAAAGTTATACAGATTTTTTTAATTACTTTGTGTATTACTATTAAAAAATATCCGGTCTTCCAGTACTTATCAGCTGCTGTATCTCCTGCAGAAAGTGGTTTATTCTTTCCAATCTGACACAGTGCTCTCTGCTGCCACCTCTGTCCGTGTCAGGAACTGTCCAGAGCAGCAGCAAATCTCTATAGAAAACCTCTCCTGCTCTGGACAGTTCCTGACATGGAAATAAATTTCAACGTCATCTGTCGGGGGAGAGTTGGGAGACCTCCATACACATTAAGCTCAGTTCCTTTCTGCCTCCGAGACTCTATCCGGGGCCTCCATAACAAGATGCAAAAAAAAAAAAAAAACACAGCATGCAGTTTATTTTTCGTCAAGTCGAACCCTGTCAAACAAACGTACACTGCAACGGAAACCGGGCGAAACCCTTTAAAGTCTATGTAGTCCATTGGGCTCCATTGGTGTCTGGTGGGGAGTGGTCTTTGGTGCAGCTTCGTTACTTTCACATCAAAACTTTTTACATTGTTATAAAACTTTAAAAACTCCAAAACTCTTAGCTTCTCTTAGAACCGTTGAGAATTTTTGGACGGCATTGCGGCTGTCATAACATCCGTCTCCATTTTTGCAACACTGAATTTTTTTTTTTAATAAACACGCACAAACCCAGTCGCTTTACTAGTCTCCACATCACAGTTTGTGTATCAGCCCTACAAATTCTCGGTAGCCTAAAGCCATAAATATTCCCCGTCCGGGGGCCAAGAAACCGATTTCAAACTTTTTGACTTAATCATATTTTTCCCGTCAACCACTGTCAATAAATTCAGCAGCATTGACTTATGTACGTTATGAGATCATGTTAATTTTGACTTGAGGATATGTTATATATAAAAGACAAGATTTCTATTATTAAAAATGCACAAAGGTCTAATACCCCGAGGGGTCTTAAATTGAAACAATATTCAAATCTTCCAGCTTCTCGGGGACGTGGAGTTCCTGTTCGGCGCTCCCCAGACTTGCAGCATTTACGCTGTATACATCTAATTGTTTCCCCTTTTCCTTATCCGATTACATTGCCTCTTGTGTTTTGCTTCTTCTAACCAAACTCGCTGTATTAAATCTGTTATCAGATCTGTCAGGCTTTGTTTCAGCATTAAGAGTCATAATTTACGGTCGCTGCATGAAATTGCAGATGATCATATTTCCTGACTTATTAAGAGACTTGTAACAACAACTTTCTCAGACTGGAAAGAGAAAAATTGTCAGTCTGTGTCCACACATAGTGACGCTGGTGCTTTGGCAGTGTTGTGGCTGCTAGGTGGGCGTAGGGTCACTTGGGCACTTGTCACAGTAGCCTGAAGTGGTGCTGGTACCCACCCCCGGTGAGACAGGCACTGCTTCTGTAGGTTGGGATAACCCAAGTGTAACCTGGTGTGTAGGTGTAGAATGATAGACAGAGTCCAGTAACTTAACCAGAATAATGTCCATTTACGTAAAGAAGCAGTTCACAAAAAAATTATTATTGAAACCCCCCCTCCCCCTCCCCGTCGCCGCTAGGCGCTGGTGCGTATACTCACCGCAGCTCATTGGTGTCCTGCAGCACGGCTTCGTTCCGGTCCTGTGGCGCTTCTCGAATCTAGCACGTGCTCAAATTAGCCTCTGCTGTGACTCCTCTTCTGTCTCCTATGATTGTACGTCAAAAGTCACACACTTCCGTAGAGAATGCATTGAAGCGTCAATGCCCCACAGTTACGGGATACCCGTCCTATAAGGGTGTTACAAGGCCCCAGATCCCTGCGCTAGGTCAAGCAGACTTCCCGAAACCTTTCAGTATAGCCGTGCATTGCAGCAGGATACATAGGCAAGTGGTAGCTTTGTCCTGCTGGGGTCAATACCATACTCAGGTATACTGCCCTGTATCTTGTAAAGAGTATCCCTGGCATAGACAAGGTGATTCTCAGAGAACATCCTTTCCTCATGAGGGGTCTAGCACTGCATGCTAGCCATGGTTGCCTGCATAACAATACAATAAGTTTGATTCTCTTGACAAAGTCCCTGACAAAGTCCTGGCCCTGGCTTCACTGCAGCAGGAACTATCTCTGTGTTGTTGTCTTTCTCTGGTGACTGAACTAGAAGGAAACCCCCCACCAAAAACTATTCTTCTTTTATAGGGGCAACTAAAGCTCCTAGTGATTGCTGGGGCTGTGTGATGCAAAAGAGAGAATGAAGAGGATAGGTAGAAAAGTGAGAAAAACAAACCTGCACCTCCCATTGGACATAAGAACAACATGTGACAAACAATTAACCCAGTACATTCCTTCAGATGTGCATCACATAAAGAATACAAAAACATAGTAGTGACAGCTAGCGGGGAAAACACAGAACACACTTGGCCATATCCCACTTTGAGAACCTGGAACGAGCTACTTTACCCAGGTGCAAAAAAAACTTAGTTGCCCCTAGCGACCAATCAGATTCCACCTTTCATTTGCCAAAGAGTCTGTGAGGAATGAAAGGTGGAATCTGATTGGTTGCTAGGGGCAACTAAGACAATTCTACTTTCCCCCATTTGATAAATCTCCCCCGAAATGTCCGGACAGGTCATAGCTGTGGCCAGTGATTGGCTAAGCTGTCATTCCCCTAAAACTGTATGAATGTTGTCGCCCCCTACAGGTAGATTTTGAAATCATCAATCTTTGCTGTTCTTTTCGAAAACCATTGATATTCGGAGCCGTCACTGCTCATGTAGAACATTTACAGACAGTGAATTATTAAATCATCCTGGCAGGATAGCAGGATTTGTTTACTTTTTGTCTTCCTCGACGGATTTTAGAAGTGGGGATAAATAAAATATGATTTTTGCAGAGTTGTTACCGAGCATCTGCTAAATTGTCGACTTCAAACATGTGTGATATTTACACGCTACATGAAAAGAGCCGGCTCACTGCTGCCGCTGCCATATAGACTGTATCTGCCGGCGCTGGTGTAATCATAACTTGTTGTTTACCAGTTTCATCAGCATTTCGCCAGAAGCAGTTCTGTAACTTACGTGACCACCATTTCCATCAGGTTTATTTCTCCTTCTATCCTAAAAATAACCTGTATTTCATTGCAGAGTAGAGGCTCAGGAGTATCACTGAACTTAGATTAGTGAGAGTTAAAATAGATGAGATGCTGTAACTATAGGCTGAACACTGTTCTGTACATATAGAGGGATCTAAATGGGGGAGGTACAGTTTTAAAGGGGTTATCCATCCATTTTCAAGTCAAATGGTGTCATGAAGTTATATAGATTTGTAATTTACTTCTATTTAAAAATCTCAAGTCCTCCCATACTTATTAGCTGCTGTATGTCCTGCAGGAAGTGGTGTATTCTTTCCAGTCTGACACAGTGCTCTCTGCTGCCACCTCTGTCTAAGACAGGAACTGTCCAGAGCAGTAGCAAATCCCCATAGAAAATCTCTCTTGCTCTGGACAGTTCCTGACATGGACAGAGGTGGCAGCAGAGAGCACTGTGTCAGACTGGAAAGAAAAAAAACTTATTCTGTAGGACATACAGCAGCTGATAAGTATGGGAAGACTTGAGATTTTCAAATAGAAGTAAATTGCAAATCTATATAACTTTCTGAAACCAGTTGATTTGAAAGAAAAAGATTTTTGCCGGAGTACCACTTTAAGACATCGGTGCCGATTTATCCCACAAAGAACAAAAGGCTTAGGAAATTAAAATTTAACTTGCCTGATTCTTCTCTCGATGGTCAGCAAGTCAGGTCACAGAAACAAGGAAGAAACACCAGGCTGGGAGCTATTGGGACCCTAGCTGCAAGGGATGAGGGCAAGTAAGTATGACTTTTTTTTTTTTATTTCACCTTACATAAAAAACTTTAATCTCCAGACAACTTCTTTAAAGTGTCACTGTCGTTATAACTTTTAAAATCTAAATTTTAAAACAGTAAATGTGATATAAATCAAGTTTGCAATATACATTCATTATTTTTGTTGTTGTTATCATGCTGTAACACAAAGCTATACTTACCAGAAATCCTGAAGGCAGATTTTCTGGTTGAAAAAAACAGACTAAACCCAGGAATTCCTTCCAGTGCAGAGAGTCATGGCTCATTGTGTCCATCAGTCACATGATTGGCTACTCTCTGTGAGCGCTCAGATGGCCTGGGATACACAGGACTTCCTGTTATCTGACTGTTTCCTGTTTTTTTTGAGAAAAAAAAGTCAGAAAACAGGAAGTGCCATGTTTTCCATGATACCTAAAAAAAAAAAAAATGAATGTAAATTGCAAACTTACTTTATATCACATCTACTGATGATTTGGGTTTTGAAAGTTATAACGACAGGTACTCTTTAAGTTAAGTATACTAACTTCTGATGTTGGTTTTTAATGTAGCTGATAGGCTTTGGTGTCAACCATGGGTGCGACATGCAGCCATTTCTGACCTTTAGGCTTGTACACTTTAAGTTTGCATTAAGAATGTTATCAGAGAATCAAGCATCAGACAGTGGTTCCTTGAGTCCACCAATGATATCCTGAGGACCACCCTCCGTCTATAGAGAACACATGCTTGTCTACTTTTATTGTGTTGTATGCTTTGTTATTATTGCAACATCAGTAAATGCCCTGTTACATGGGCCGATGGTGAGGAGCAAGCGAGCACCAACCTGGGGGAGGTGTGGGAGGATGATCTTTAGATTGTCCAGGAAGCCTATCTATTACCTCCTATTGCCTTTTAATAGTAGCTATTACACCAAGCGATTATCGGCCGTAATGGCCGATAATTGGCCAAGTACATCGATGATTAGTTGTAATAGGTCCTTTAGATCAAATAGGTTGCTTTTAATCACCATATAAAGAATAGCCCCTAATGTGATTGGCTCCAATGGGGTCATCTCCAAATAGGTTTGTCTTCTTTGGACCCTTGGGGCACAATTATATAAGGGGTCTATAATTGTGTCGTAGCCTGGAGCCACCAGAGGATAAGGGCCAAGAGAAGATATACTGTAAATATCCTCTTCCTATATCTTTGAGTAAAATTCTTGAAGGTTTCGATGCCCTTCTTTGACTGACGTACCCACCATGGAACCTCTTCTGGATTCGGGCGACGTGTGCGGCCATCGGGTCTCGGTGTCTTTCCGATTATAATTTATTGCTTCGCTCCTTAGCCGTTTCCCTCACGTTCTTCCACCGAGGGAAAGGCCTTATTTGCTTTTTCTTCCAAAAACCACTGTTCTTTATTTCATGTTGTACGTTTCCAATTGACTTTTTATGTTCCCTTAAGTGCGAATGAAGTTTCCTCCAAGGTGTTTACATTGACACCTCCTTATAAATGTGTTTTGTTCATTATTTAAGTGCTAGCTTGTCACGCTCGCTGCTAGTGCGGCCTGATTTAGAAAAGCCCTAGTTAAATCCTGCCTGTGAGATGGAACGTTTTTCACAGCCGGGGATTGCGTAATTTTGGTGACAACGTGGAGATCGGTGGGATGCGTCAGAGGGGTGACGGGAAAATACTTCACACGAACGTCGGGGAAGCTATTAATTATTGATTAATTCTGGGAATTGAAAGTTTAAACACAGCTGCGACTAGAGATTGTGGTTTAGACTGGTAACAGGATAATTTACGGCCTCTGAATTACGGCCTGAGGTACGTAAACCCTCATTAAGTGCTGGCTTAGAAATTTCTTCCAAAGCTCAAATTTAGGCTGAAACTATAGTTCTTGAGTTTCCTCAAGTAGGCGTCATGTCGGTAAGCCTATAAGTATGTTTGTCTGTTTATTGTTTAAAACTTTCCTGATGGCGGCCATTTTGGAGACATGTTTCCTTTCAGTAACATTTGAATAGGCCAGGTATGTGCAAACTCTTGGAGGGGTACTCCAGGGCTCCCAACATGACCATATCTGACTACAGATTTATTAGGGATGAAATAGCATTGCTGTGTCATCAGTATTTCTTCAGGATTGCATTGGTATTTTTGTATAGTATATATACTGATGGGTTGTTTTCTACTACAGCCAGCCAGACTGTCTGCCTGGCATTTCTGGCAAATTCCAGATGGGCCAGTCCCCTGCATGGGCAAACTGGGGTCTTATTGCTCACACAGAACGTCCTGAGGCTAGCGGGCATCAGGAATAGGCCAGGTATGTGCAATCTTTTTTAGTTTAAGGGCCATGTTAATCCCAACACAACCATATCCACCTAACAGGTTTATTAAGAATGAAATAACGTTGTTGTCATAGGGATTGCATTAGCATTTCTGTACAGTATATTTACTTATGGACTGTTTTCTACTACAGACAGCCAGGACTGTCCCCCTGCCATTTCTGGCAAATGCCAGATGGGCCGGTCCCCTCCATGGGCTGGAATGGGGCCTTAGCTAGCATTAGGACATTGTGTGTGTACAGTGATCTTCAGTATACAGTACCATAATCTACCCAGTGTTCCTATGAGGGCACCAAGGTCATGGAGAGTCCATGTTATAGTGCTCAGTTTTTTTATCCACAGTACTTGAGTTTCCCTTAATACAAGGCGACATGTTATGATGCATATGTTATTTTATCTCTAGTCAGAACTTTCTCGGTAACAATCTTGTTAATGTAATAACATCGGAGTTGTCTGTAAAACAATTTGATCACCTGTGAAGACTCTAAAGTAAGCCGTCTGGCTTGGTATTCTCCCATCTATACGACAGATGGTGCAACCATCAGTTCCACTGCTCCAAACGCCGATGTTATTTTCCGACTTAAACATTCAGAATTGCTCATTTAATCATCTTTCTTTATTTCTCCGCCTTTTTTTTTGCTGCACATGGCGAAAAGATAACAATGAAGAGAAAAGAAAATGCCACCGTGTACTTATTCCTTTGATCAAACCATATGTTCCCAATCTTACATATTAGGCAGAGTCACGGCAATGTCTTGTTTCATCACAGACAACTCCCGCCGTGGTGATCTCCTGATTTTCTTGGGGAAGTTTCCAGCGGATGATTAAAGTGGTACCTCGGTTCTCGAACTTAATTGGTTCCGGAAGGCAGTTTAAGAACCAAACTTTACTGTATAGCGTCCCCCCCATCCAAGCACTGTAATGTATGGGAGATGGTGGTGCACTGCCTGTACTACTACTGCACTGTATATGCACTCCAGCAGTCTTATACAGCACTGTACAGTATGTGAAGCCTCACCACTGCTTAACTCGCCAGGTACAACCCACCATCCACGCTCGCAAAAACGTTCGAAAAACGTTCGAAAACCGAGCAAAGTTCGAATTCCAAACACTACTTTTGGGTAAATTTTTGTTCGAATACCAAGCAGTTCGAGTTCCAAAGCGTTCGAAAACCGAGGTATTACTGTAGTTTATCTGCAGTGGCCACTAGAGGGGAAGTGTAGTACTGCATCTGGCTATTCAGATTCATGGCCATACATGTTAATTATAGAAACCAATGGGCCATCATGAAATCAGGGTGCAATGAAAATTTAAAGCGTAACTGTCATTTTTCAGAAAACAATAAATATCAATAGTAAAAGCGATTTTAATAAACTCTGTAATAGGTTTTATTTAGCAAAAGGGTTTCCTTCTGTACTGAAAAAGCTGTTTTATTTTTTAACACCCCCCTTACTTCAGAAGACCTTCATGTCTTCTTTCTGCTCACTCATCCCCCGTGGCCTCTCCCCCCTCCATAGGATATAATGGACACAGCCGAACCTGTCTTCACTGGCTTCTCTGTAATGAAGACAGATTTGCTTGAGAATGAAAAGATAAGAAGTGAGAGGAGGAGGCTGGTAAATTTCTTCTTGAGTACAGACAGTAATAAAACCTATTATAGAGTTTATTAAGATCGCTTGCGCTATTGACTTGTGCAACAAAATTAAAAAATAATCAAACATGAAAGTTAATCTTTAAATAATACATACTCATACGATTTCCCTCCAATGCTGTTATAGTGTTGCTTAAAGGGGTAGTTCAGCAAAAAATAAAATGATTTCAAATCAACTGGCCCCAGCTAAAAAAAAAAAAAAAAATCTTTTAGTACTTTTCAGCTGCTGTATGTCCTGCAGGAAGTGGTGTTTTCTTTCCAGTTTGACACAGTGCTCTCTGCTGCCACCTCTGTCCATATGAAGAATTGTCCAGAGCAGCAGCAAATCCCTATAGAAAACCTCTTCAGACTGAAAGGAATACACCCCTTCCTGCAGGACATACAGCAGCTGATAAGTGCTTGAGAATGTTTTTATAAAAGTAAATTACAAATCTGTGGCACTTTCTGGCACCAGTTGATTTAAAAGATTTTTTTTTTTTTTGCTGAACAACCTCTTTAAGTTCTTCCTGCGCACCTTGATACTAGAGATGAGTGCAATCCGAGTATGCTCAAGTTCGATCAGCTGAATAGGCCATAGGCTGTATCCATGTTTTCCAAGAGCTCCAAGCCAATCAAGAAAAAGTGTAGAGCTTATAGAAATCAACCCAAAAGAGCACATTTTGGAGGTGTTTCCAGGTTGTCTTGGGTTGTGGCTTAAAGGGGTTATCCATCCTTATTAAAGCATCCTTGCCTGAGATGTTGCAGAGTTGCACGCTACCTCTGTAGAAATAGCACCACTTTTCTCCATGGGCGACTCTCTAGGAACAAGTAATGTCAGTGGGGAAAAGGGTTGGGTGTGATGGATTTTTTCTGCCCGACTCTTTTGTTCTTGGAGGGATAAGCTGGCACCAGAGTTGTTTGGCTACAGTTTATCCCTCTCCATAGCGAACACATGAACGTTTGGCCATACCCCCATGTGTATGGGTGTGCGGGAGATGCACTTTAAAGTGAATGTACCATCAGGCCCTGGCTGAAGCACTGGACACCCCCAGTGGGAGGTAACCCACTGTGGAGCTGCATCATAGAGGGGCAAGGATTTCCTCCCACTAAGGATGGGTCGGCCTGCCTCCAGTGCTTCAGCCTGGGCCTGATGGTACATTCACTTTAAGTTTGGTTTCTCTTGGGCTGGTTGTTAGGCCCTGTAGACAACAGCATGTTCTTTCAGTATACAAAGCTGTTGCGATAGCTAACCACTAGAGATACGTGAACCTCAAGCACGTTCGGGTTCGGACATTTTATTACCGGCGGATGAAGAAGTTGGATGCAGCCCTAGGGAGTATCCATTTCTTCCAGGCAGCCTTAGGGCTGCATCCAACTTCTTCAGCCACCGGTAGTCAAACTTTGCATCGCCAGGTTCGGACAAACCCAAACGTGCTCGAGGTTCGCTCATCTCTACTAACCACACAACATTGTAGGACTGACTGAACTATTTTATATTCCCATGATACAGAGGGACAAGTATTCGAGGGACAAGTAAAGGCCAGAGAATTGACTTTTTATGGGTATTTCTTATAGGAAATACTAGACTGGATTCTGTCTAATCTGCTCGGCTTCTTATGACATATTGTTGAGGCTTATAGCGAGGCATCTGTATCTCTGCACAGGGATAAGGGATTAGTGAGGGCTTTAACATGTTACTGGGTAATTTCAATTGAAACTGTATACACAATGGATAGGAAATGAAGGCCCATCTTTAGTATCCTCTCCTGTATAGTTACGACTTGAGAGAATAGCGGTTTAATCCTCCTCCAGGTTCCTTCTTCTACCTTACGCCCTTAGGGAGCTGTATATTTCTATCCGGTTGAGGGGTCTTGTCCTGGACGTGATCTTCATATATAACGGTAGACACTACATTCACCGGCCTACTGACCACCGGCTGTTTATTAGGTTATTTGTGGCAAAAGTGCTGAAAGGATCAAGGAGGTACTAAGTCCTTTATAACACCTTTATGACCTTGGGCTGGTGCCACCAATTGACCAATCAGTAGATACCCCAGTATACCCCTCTTCTTTTCCTTGGGTGTGGAAATTGCTTTACTATAAAACCTGTACCCATAGATACAACAGCCATGGTCCTAGATCAATTTCTGTATCATCAACACTAATGTGTACAGTATATAACCACATAACCACATATAGGAGTTATGCTCTTAGATAGATAGATAGATAGATAGATAGATAGATAGATAGATAGATAGATAGATAGATAGATAGGAGATAGATAGATAGGAGATAGATAGATAGATAGATAGGAGATAGATAGGTAGATAGATAGATAGATAGATAGATAGATATGCGATGCCCTGGCCCCTGGGGGCCACTTCCGCAGTGCTGGTGTTATGAGCGGGCAATGACCGGGGCAGCTGCAGGGTGTATACTTGTCACGGTATAGGCCTGAGGGCAGCACAGCTGTAGGGCCGGTCTGAGGAATCTGCGGGTGATGATGGGCATGCGATTCTTCGCTGCACTTAGTCAGGGCACCAGTTAGTGGACACCAATGCCAGGGTTCAGTAACAGCGGTTTTATTATAGATAAGGTAACTAGTAGCAACAGTTCTGTCCGGATGCAACCGGGTATATAGCAGGCTTTGACAAATAAGGCAGGAGTGGTGCTGCATAGGCTGTGAGAATACGTGCCGGATGATGGGAGTAGGAGTATGAGAGAAATAGCGTTGCTGGGTGGATTAGCTTGAGAATAATACTTGCTGTGAATCCTTGCAGCGATGAGGAGAAATAACGGAATGACACCCAGATGAGAGAGAAGAATCCGGTCACTTGAGCAGGCAGATACAGCCGAAGACTTGAATACAGCAGCAGAATCAGTCACTCTTCTTATGGTGAAAAGGCTGCAGAGAAGAAGCCCAACTCCTCTGAGGCAGGAGAGGGACGACACACATCCTCCTTGCTTGGAAGCAGGGGGAAGACCAACTTGTTAGGAGGAAGTGGGAGGTCACATGGTTGCTCCTGGCCAGAACTAGTCGGCCATTGGAGGAACCATGGTTACAGGTCACGTGATCAACAGCCTTGCATACCACTGTACACTGTAATAATATACAGGAATACATGAGAATACACATGAGAATGCACATTACCAGAGAATACTAGGGGAAAACCAGCAGCAGTTGCAGTGCAAACACTTACCAGAACAGGCATTGACACAGCAAGAGAAATGGCCATAATAGGAGTAGTAGTCTGCATGTTCTGGGACACTGCATACCTCCCTAGCAAATTTGAGCCGACCTCGGCGAATCTAGAAGGCAGCAAACATGAATAGACTAGACAATCAAACAACAGGAATGAATGATGAGAGTGAGTGTGATGAGGTGTGTGTTTCCCACGCCCAAGGCACAGGTGAGAAGAGAGAGAGGATGAGAAACCCTAGTGGCAGGACTTCACCTAGGGGTGCCTAACGTACTCTGGCGACCAGGTAGCTAGTGCGTGAACCATCTGACGTGTAAGCCAGGACAAGTTAACTGCTGGCGGGGGACCCTCAATATTCCAGCCAGTTAGACAGTAGGTTTTCTGTTAAATGTGTTACCCTACTGGAGGAGAACGTGAAGACCTGTGTACTATCTTGGCGTGTTTGTGAAATGTCTTGGATACCTGGAAGAGAAAAGAACAAAATAATAAAAGCAAACATACATGGGGGCCCCTTACATACCGGTCAATCATACAACACAATTACTCAATAGGCCAAACACACGAAAGGGTATCCAAGGTGCAATATGTATGGACCAGTGTGAATATTAGGTAAGACTATGTGTGATAACTACTGCGTTGGGACAAGACAGAGGTAAACAAATACTGGAAACAAAAGGAAAGGAAACACAAGGGACAACAAATACTGCGAGGTCTTGAGGAGAACTGGCTCACATGAATCTGAATGAAACCTGAGAGAAATCTGAATGAAAATCTGAGAAAAATCTGCATACGAACTGGCTCAACTAAATCTTTCCAGCTATAGATATGATAATAATACACAATACTGAGACTGGATGAGAAAATACACTCCTACATAAACTGGACTTTCTCTGAGGTATATGTAAACTGACTTCTCTTACTCAGAGGAGGAGCTATCTGTCTTAGACACTGGAAAATATACTGTTTTACAAAAGAGGCGCTCTACTCTGAGGCTATCTATGTAACCTTGTGCTTACTCAGAGGAGGAAATACAAAGACTTCGATAACACTGGAATACAATAGTAGGAAAAGTGCAATAATGAAATAAATGCAATAATACCCTGTGTGGAACACACAATCACAGGAAAGTGCATTAGGAAGGAATGGGTTAAGTGTCTCTGTGAGGTAGAGTCTCTTTTAGGCAATTAGAACATCGTCCATGTAAAAGGCTCTGGGACAGGCACTAGAGAACCTTTTGTTACTGTAAGTGTCCATCAGCTCATGGCTGGTTAGTACAGGGAACTTGGTCAGGGGGACCAGGCACGAACCTTGAACGTTGCATACACTAGAATGGTGAAACAGTTAAGGACTCTGGTCTCTGTAGCGAAGTGGAGGAATTCCTCTGGTAGAGCGCTCAGACCGTCTCAGCGGAGGATCCTCTTCAACAGTGATTGGTGCAGGTACAGGTGGAAGATCACGCCCAGTGTCTGGTTGTAGAGCTGGAGTTGTTGGAGGCACAATTGGAAGTGGAGGGGCCACTGGAATGTGTACAGGGACCGCTGGATAGCCTATGGCCATGAGGAACGGTTCAACTTGGAACATTTCTTCCAGAGAGAGAGGTTTAGCTGGAGCTGCTGGGGGAGCCGGAGGTGTGGATGCAGGTACCGGACACGGTGCTGTAAGGCCCTGTAGGTCCTCCTTAGTGCAACGTTTTATCCTATTCCGGTGCACCGTCTGCGGGGCTAGCCCTGGTTTTTTTACTTCATACACATCAGTCTCTGGGTAAGGGATAGAAGAGATGACATAGGGCTCAGGCTCCCAAAGGCTTTCAAGTTTGTGAGAGCGATGATATTTCTTTAGCCAAACTTTATCTCCCACTTGTAGTGGTGTGGCATTCGCCCTTTGGTTGTAGGCATCCTCTTGGCGCTGCTGAGCTTCCCCCATCCTCCGGTCAACAATTTCCCGGGCATCCTGGATTCTCCTCTGATGCTCCCGAACCCAGTCAGTTTCAGGTAGGGGGTTGAAGGTGTCAGGAGCTTGGACTCCCAGAGCACGGTCCTGAGGAAGTTGGCCTTGGCGGCCGAACATCAGGTAGAACGGGGAGTAGCCAGTGGAACAATGAGTGGTATTGTTATAGATCTCCACTAGTTCATCCAACAAGTGGGGCCACTCTACTCTCTTCGTCACTGAAGCCGTTCGGAGCATGTTGATAAAGACCTGGTTAACTTTTTCACACAGACCATTCCCTTGAGGGTGATAGGCCGTGGTACGGAGCTTCTTACATTCATGGTAGGCACACAGCTCCTGGAAAAGTTGCGACTCGAAGGCCGGTCCCCGGTCCGTCAGCAGAGACTCTGGGCACCCATAGTGCTTTACATACTCCTTGTAAAAAGTAAGGGCGGTGGTCTTGGCGGTCAAGTCCCTGACAGGTACCACGACTACCCACTTGGAGTAATGGTCGACCATGGTGAGGGCGTAGGTATACCCGCATCTTGTAGGGACCAGCTTCACATGGTCCAGGGCGACTAGCTGATTCGGCCGGTGGGAGGTGATTGGATGCAAAGGGGCCCTGACTTCTCTTCCCCCAGCTTTGGAGATATTACAGGCAGGGCACTCGGCACACCAGTTCTCGATGTCAGCCCTCATCCCGATCCAGTAGAACCGCTGTCGGATAGTGGCCTCCGTCTTGTGTACCCCGAAATGACCGGACCGGTCATGGTAGGCATCTAGCACCATCTTAGCGTCTCGTCGGGGAATGAGGATCTGGTGGCACCTCTCCCCGGAGACCGGGTCAAGAGAGTTCCGCAGGATCAGTCCCTTCTGTAGGAAGAGCCTCTTTCTTTGCCTCCAGAGTCGCCTTAGCTCGACATCAGGATAGGGCCTCTTTATCCGCATGGGGACCCGACCAGTAGAGAGGTAGTCATAGATCTCCCCCAGGATGCGGGACTCTTCCTGGATGGTCTGCCACCTGGCCAAGTCTTGCGGGGCCCTAGGTGGAGGCGAAGGCGTTTCAGGCCTAGCTGCATCAATAGCACTCTGGGTAGCGAACCTTTGGTAGAAGGGAGGCATTTCTACATCTTCCCAATCGCTGTCCTCTGGGGCCTCTTCGCCCTTGGGTAGTCGGGACAGGAGGTCTGCATTGACATTAGCCTTGCCACTGCGGTACTTAATTTCAAACTGGAAATTGGCCAGTCGAGAAGCCCACCGCTGTTCCAGGGCGCCCAGCCGAGCAGTGTTGAGATGCGCCAACGGGTTGTTATCCGTATAGATGGTAACAGGGGTGGCAGCCAGGTAGTCCTTGAACTTTTCGGTGACGGCCCACACTAGGGCTAGTAACTCCAACTTGAAGGAGCTATAATTGTTGTCGTTCTTTTCAGCGCCCCGAAGACTCCGGCTGGCATAAGCTACAACTCTCTCTTGGCCATCTTGAACCTGGGACAGCACAGCTCCCAGGCCTTGGAAGCTGGCGTCCGTGTAGAGCCGGAAAGGAAGGTTATAGTCCGGGTAGGCCAGGATAGGAGGCGTAGTCAACAGGCGTTTCAGGGTTTGAAAGGCAATCTCCTGCCGTTCGGACCACTCGACGGGGAGCCGTCGGTTGTAGCTTTCTCGAGGGCAACCCCGGAGTAACTCATTGAGGGGCTCAGCCACTTGGGCAAAGTGGGGAATGAAGCGGCGGTAATAGCCGGCAAATCCCAGAAAACTTCTCACCTCCTTGACTGTCTTAGGGGTATCCCAGTGTTCCACAGCCGAGATCTTCTCTGGATCGGGTTGTATCCCCTCAGCACTCACAACATGCCCCAGATAGTTCACTTGGGGTTTGAGAAGGTGGCACTTGGAAGGCTTGATTTTCAGGCCGTGATCGATTAGGACCTGGAACACTTCAGCCAGATGATGGACGTGATCTTCGTAGGTACGTGAATAGACAATCACATCATCTAGGTAGAGCAGGACACTCTGAAAGTTGAGATGGCCGAGACACCTTTCCATCAACCGCTGGAAGGTAGCGGGGGCGTTGCACAGACCGAAGGGCATGCTGGTGAATTCAAAGAGCCCCATGGGGGTGGTGAAGGCCGTCTTCTCACGGTCTTCGGGTGCCATGGGCACCTGCCAGTACCCACTGGTGAGGTCCAAGGTGGAGAAGTAGGCGGCTGACCCCAAAGCAGCAATAGACTCTTCGATCCGGGGCAAAGGATAGGCATCCTTGTGGGTGATTGTGTTTATCTTCCTATAATCCACGCAGAACCGGATGTTACCGTCTTTCTTTTTCACAAGGACAATAGGGGCAGCCCACGGACTCTGACTTTCTTGGATAACGTTAGAGTCTTTCATCTCCTTGAGCAGTTTCTTGACCTGCTGATAGTTGGCAGGGGGGATTGGCCGATGTTTCTCTTTGATAGGCAAATGGTCCCCAGTGTTGATCCGATGCTGGACCAGATTGGTCTTTCCGAAATCGAGAGAGTGTTTGCTGAAGGCCTCGTGATACCTTTTGGCCACCTTGAGGATGCCGTGGAGGTATTCAAGTGGGGTATTGGCATCGCCAATATGGAGCTCGTCCCACCAAGGGGCGAGAGCCCTGTTTGAGTCCCTTTGAGTGCCACGGATGGATCTCTGATAGGCAATGGTCTCCTCACAGACGATGTCCTCAGGATCGAGTTGGTATAGCATGGCCACGGTGGTGAACTTGGGTAGGTCAGCTGGGGAGTCTCCAAGGTTCACCAGACGGACAGGGACCTGACCATTGGAGACGGTCACCAGGCTTCTAGCGGCCCTGACAAGAGGTTGCCCCTCAATTTCAATAGCATCCAGAAGGGCCACATAGTCAGCATTGTTAAGGCCCGGACGGACCCTGCACCAGATGAGGAACTCACTGTTAGCTGGGATGATGATCGGACGAGCATCTCTAGTGCGGACACGGCAGATTTCTCCTCGAGGATTGGCAAACTTCCGCTGAGCGGTGAGCACTTTAATGGTCTTCTGGACGGCTTGCCTGTACTGAGGAGAAGCACAAGACATAGAGGCATTCAAGGCATCCAACACTTCAGTGAATACATGACGGATAATATTCATGCCTAATACCACGGTCCTACTATCTCCCTGAGCCTCAGTAACAATGATACCCTGACGTGCTAGCTCTTGCTTCCCTATGCAGACAGTGGGTTCCCAGTAACCTAGTTGCACAATAGGACGACCATTACTAGCAATAAGTTTCAGACGGTATTTCTCAACTGGACCTAGGGTTCTCAGATCCCAATGTTCTTCAAACACATGCCTCGGGATAGTGGTAACCTGGGAACCTGTATCTACCAGAGCCTCCAGGGGGACTCCGTCCACCCAGAGAGTCACATGCGGGCATTGTGAGAGGAACCTTGAGAACCACTGTGCTTCCTGCGGGCCTGGATCTCGACCTCCTGGGTATTGGCCCTCGGACCCAAGGGTAGCCCCGTTTAACTGATAGCATTGGGAGCGGTAGTGTCCATGTCGCCTACAGTGGCGGCAATAGGGGCGCTCAGGGGATCTAAGTCTCTGTGGAGGAGGCCGATCGGGAACTGCATACTCAGGGCAGGGGTCCTGTGGTGGTGGAGGTGTTGGATAGGCCCCTTGTAGCCCCCTTAGGGCTTGGCAGAGAGAGTCAACCACTTGCGTAAGGAGAGCAGGGATCGCTGGTGAGCTAGCCGGGATAGACTGTTGGGCAGCTTGTATAGCGGAAACCGGCTGAACCATATTGGGCACTGGAGGTGAGGGTATAGATCCCACCGGGTCCGGGCAATCTGAACCTGGAGTACAGCCGGCACAGGGATTGTCAATGCCAACCACCCTCAGAGCCAGAGTCTTGAAGTCCAGGAAAGGCATTGTAGGGTTTTGGGCAGCTAGCATACGCAGTTGGCTCTGGATGAGTCTAGAGTCCACCCCCTCTATGAAGCGGTCAGTGATCATACTCTCCACAGCCGAGGGGGCTATGGTATCAACCTGTCTCAGGGCCCGGTAGGCAGATTGGAGGGCTAGTGCATAGTCTCTGAGGGTCTCACCTGGCCTTTGTCGTCGGTCATAAAACTTAAGGCGGACCTCCGTGGGTGACTGTACCTCAAATTCTTTACTCAGCCGGGCCAGGATCTGTTGTACATTAGCTTTCTCCGTAGCTGGCCACGACCGCACCTCCTCTGCAGCGGGACCCTCAAGTTGTCCTAGCAGCAACTGCACCTGCTGAGTGGGAGAGAGTGAGACAAGTTCAAGGGTGCGGGAAATTTTTTCCTTGAAATCAGCCAACGTGTGGGGTTCCCCTTTATAACTGGGAAGATTGTTGGGCCCAATGAAGAACGGGACCGCTGCGGTAGCCATAGCAACGGGAGCCGCGGGAAGTCTTCGCCGGGCCATCGGCGGACTGCCGGACCCGTCAGAGTCACTGTGATGGCCGGTGGACATGATGAGGGGTTCTGGTGTAAGGCGTCTGGAAGAAAGCAGAGGTGAGGAGAGCTTGCGGGAACAGCAGGCACCGATAGGCAGGGTGTCCGGGACCGGAGAGGGATAGGGCGGAAGTCAGCACCAACACTTCCGGCGGTCCGGGCACAATCTCCTTCCCTCCTGCAACAGAGGCTTGGATACTGCAGAGTCGGGGCGGAGCTTGAGTGGAGCGCGCGCGCGCGCGAAGACAGTGCGTCACAAGCTGACTTGACCCCTTAGCAGGCCGCAGCGCAGCAATAGCAGAGTCTCTGAGGATGATGAGGGGTAGCAGTACAGTTCTGGGGACACTGACAGTTGGCACAACACAGTCTGTATCCTGTTCGTGACGCCAAATGCGATGCCCTGGCCCCTGGGGGCCACTTCCGCAGTGCTGGTGTTATGAGCGGGCAATGACCGGGAAAGCTGCAGGGTGTATACTTGTCACGGTATAGGCCTGAGGGCAGCACAGCTGTAGGGCCGGTCTGAGGAATCTGCGGGTGATGATGGGCATGCGATTCTTCGCTGCACTTAGTCAGGGCACCAGTTAGTGGACACCAATGCCAGGGTTCAGTAACAGCGGTTTTATTATAGATAAGGTAACTAGTAGCAACAGTTCTGTCCGGATGCAACCGGGTATATAGCAGGCTTTGACAAATAAGGCAGGAGTGGTGCTGCATAGGCTGTGAGAATACGTGCCGGATGATGGGAGTAGGAGTATGAGAGAAATAGCGTTGCTGGGTGGATTAGCTTGAGAATAATACTTGCTGTGAATCCTTGCAGCGATGAGGAGAAATAACGGAATGACACCCAGATGAGAGAGAAGAATCCGGTCACTTGAGCAGGCAGATACAGCCGAAGACTTGAATACAGCAGCAGAATCAGTCACTCTTCTTATGGTGAAAAGGCTGCAGAGAAGAAGCCCAACTCCTCTGAGGCAGGAGAGGGACGACACACATCCTCCTTGCTTGGAAGCAGGGGGAAGACCAACTTGTTAGGAGGAAGTGGGAGGTCACATGGTTGCTCCTGGCCAGAACTAGTCGGCCATTGGAGGAACCATGGTTACAGGTCACGTGATCAACAGCCTTGCATACCACTGTACACTGTAATAATATACAGGAATACATGAGAATACACATGAGAATGCACATTACCAGAGAATACTAGGGGAAAACCAGCAGCAGTTGCAGTGCAAACACTTACCAGAACAGGCATTGACACAGCAAGAGAAATGGCCATAATAGGAGTAGTAGTCTGCATGTTCTGGGACACTGCAGATAGATAGGAGATAGATAGATAGATAGGAGATAGATAGATAGATAGATAGATAGATAGATAGATAGATAGATAGATAGATGATAGATAGATAGGAGATAGATAGATAGATAGATAGATAGGAGATAGATAGATAGATAGATAGATAGATAGATAGATAGATAGATAGATAGATAGATAGATAGGAGATAGGAGATAGATAGATAGATAGATAGATAGATAGATAGATAGATAGGAGATAGATGATAGATAGATAGATAGATAGATAGATAGATAGATAGATAGATAAATAGATAGGAGATAGATAGGAGATAGATAGATAGGAGATAGATAGATAGGAGATAGATAGATAGATAGATAATAGATAGGTAGGAGATAGATAGATAGGAGATAGATAGATAGATAGATAGATAGATAGATAGATAGATAGATAGATAGGAGATAGGAGATAGATAGATAGATAGATAGATAGATAGATAGATAGGAGATAGATAGATAGATAGATAGATAGATAGATAGATAGATAGATAGATAGGAGATAGATGATAGATAGATAGAAGATAGATAGATAGGAGATAGATAGATAGGAGATAGATAGATAGATAGATAGATAGATAGATAGATAGATAGATAGATAAATAGATAGATAGATAGAAGATAGATAGATAGGAGATAGATAGATAGGAGATAGAT
The DNA here is from genome assembly GCF_027789765.1 of Dendropsophus ebraccatus. Taxonomy (NCBI): domain Eukaryota; kingdom Metazoa; phylum Chordata; class Amphibia; order Anura; family Hylidae; genus Dendropsophus; species Dendropsophus ebraccatus. Next base: position 18,736,544 of record NC_091454.1, on the reverse strand, counting down.
AGATAGATAGATAGATAGATAGATAGATAGATAGGAGATAGATAGATAGATAGATAGGAGATAGATAGATAGATAGATAGATAGATAGGAGATAGATAGATAGATAGATAGATAGATAGATACGAGATAGATAGATAGATAGATTGATAGATAGATAGATAGATAGATAGATAGATAGATAGGAGATAGATAGATAGATAGATAGATAGATAGACCATTATTTTTGTGGGAATTTTTTTTAGCAGTTGGGGGGGGGGCTTCTTTTAACTATTTTCATGAGTGTAGTGTGTCTGTATCTTGCCATCGCGGTTGCATATTTTTGTGTTTTTTGTGTGTTTGCAACTTCAGCCATAGGAACGTGCTCCTGCCTAGTGTGAATGGTATTCTAGGAGAGCTGACCAAATTTGTCTTTTTTTCTGTGTTCCAGATGGGTGGAGTGGCTGCCTCTACTTGGTCGTGCACTCCACCCATCCCACCCAGGTGGTGTAATTACTTTTGCCGGTATAAAATAGATCTTGCATGCCCAGAGCATAGGCGTATTACATGCCATGAAGAGGCCATAGTACAGTGTAGGGTCCACCCCGGCATGGGGCCACCTTATCGTTGGTGAGGTGGTTTACACTGTTTGCAAATGGTAACCAATAGCCCCATTATTTTTGTGAGAATTTTTTTTTTAGTTGGGGGGGGGGGCTGCTTTTAACTATTTTCTTGTCTGTAGTTGGTCTGTATCTCGCCATTAAGGTGAGCTGTTGCATATTTTTTGTTTTTTTTGTGTTTTAGATAGATAGATGAGAAATACTGGCTCTTCCCCTATTGCAAATCTTAAAGAGGACCTGTCACCCCCCGTGCCGGGGTGACAGGCTCCCGACCCCCCGTTACAGCCCCCTATACTCACCTGATCCCGCCGGGTCCCGCTTCCTGATCCGGTCGGGTCACGGAGATATGAACGCCCGAAGCCCGGCGCGCGCGCTCACAGAAGAGTCCGACGCTCATAGAGAATGAATGGGGAGTCCGATGCTCCGTCATTCTCTATGGGCATCGGACTCTCCTGTGAGCACGCGCGTCGGGCTTCGGGCGTTCATATCTCCGTGACCCGACCGGATCAGGAAGCGGGACCCGGCGGGATCAGGTGAGTATAGGGGGCTGTAACGGGGGTCGGGAGCCTGTCACCCCGGCACGGGGGGTGACAGGTCTCCTTTAAGACCCTATTACACGAAACACGACTTGCTTGACAAAGGATCCTATGGATGGATCTGAAACGTTGCTGTGTGTATCCATGAACCAATAAATCACCGTTTATTTTCACTATTTGGGAGTGCTGCAGTCGTATCCTTTTTGTGGATTATATATATTGCACTGGTGGACCCAGGTGGGACCCGATATACAGCTACTTCAAAGAGTGCTGCGGACTAATCTTATAGATAGATAGATAGATAGATAGATAGATAGAGTGGCGTAGCTACAACGGTCCCAGAGGTCGCAGCCACGACCTGGCCCGCCAACCAGGGGGTCATGGGAGGCTGTTCCTGTCTTTTTATCTGTAACTCTTTATTTATGACAGCAGGTCAGGTTTAACCCTTCTACTGCTCTTCTGCTGCTAATGTAACAGAAGCATCTGGAGGAAAGCAGTCAAAGGGTTAAACCTGACTTGCTGTACTAAAAGCCGCAGATAAGGAGACAGGAGCAGCCAGAGAAGAAAGGGAAGTGTGTATTATGTGTCCCTGATACACAACACACATGTGAGAGCAGCACATCCACATTATAGCTAGCCTTCAAGTGTACCTGTCATTATAGGAAAAAAAAACTTTAGATATGTCTCTATGACATGTCTCTATGATGTCTCTATCTATTCTAATAGTAACTGCTGCCATAAATCACTGCCAGGGGCGTAGCTAGGATCCATTGGGCCTCACAGCAAGAAAGTGTACGGTGCCTCATGAATCTTGTATGCCCCCCCCCCAAATACTCACCCTGCCAGTGGGTGCTGGGAGGAGAAACTACCATAGGGACAGAGGACGTTTGCATGCGCGTGGCGGGAGGGGGTTATAGCAGTCGTGGGATCACCGCCTCCTCCCCTAGATGGGTATACCCCTTTAAAAGAATACAAGCCCTTACACTGCTATCTAAGGGTGCGTTTACACAGAGAGATTTATCTGACAGATTTTGAAGCCAAAGCCAGGAATGGATTTGAAAAGCGGATAGATCCCAGTCTTTCCTTTATGACCTGTTCTCTCTTTATAGTCTGTTCCTGGCTTTGGCTTCAAAGATCTGTCAGATAAATCTCTCTCTGTGTAAACGCACCATAACCCTTCCTGACCTATTATACACATAGTGTGTGCTTACTGTCACTGAGATCACTCTCCACCCATTTAAAGAGGTTTTGTCCAAATCATGTCTATAGTGATGCATTATGTTAAATGAAACATATTACCAATGTACAAGCATTACTTAAAATGTATCGTTTCAGAGATATAGACTCTGTAATCCCCCATGTGCTGCTTAGCTTCAGAGCCTGATACCCTAGGTAACAACCCGCCAGGCATCCTCATTCTTGTGTCGCACATGCTCAGTTCAATCACAGTCACATGATCTGTCTCATTAGTACTGGCAGTTGGTTTTCACTTCCCTTGCAGGCAAGGGGGATTGTGGCAAAGTGTCTAGACTGTTGCCTGGCAACAACGTGTCTGGGCACGCCCATGACATCACATCAGAACCCGACAAGCAGTGACAATAAGTAAGTGATATAATTGGTGATGTCATCCCAGGGCCCTAGAAAAGAAGGTGCAGAGCCCCAGATTCTCTGTTCTTAGGAACTCACTAGCGATCACACTGCCTGTATTACCTGTGCGTTCTGCCTGCGTATACTGTCAGTTTATTTCTAGTGTTCTGATTTTCATCAATCTATGGATAGAGAGGAGAGGATTGACAGGGGTCTTGCCATTTTTGGCAACCTCCTGTGCTATGTGGTTCCAATCCTGGTGGGCTGTCTTTCCACCAGACACCCACTCACCTTGATTGAACCCTTGATCAACCCGCTGAGCTGGGGCAATTCCATCAGCGACCCGCTCAGCTGGGACAACGCTACCAGGGACCTGCAGTGGCCAAATGCTACAGTCAGAGACCTGCCCAGGTTGAACTCTACCATCACCCACCTGCAGTGTCCCAACTTTACCGCCAGAAGTTTGCAGAGGCCCAGCTCCAACACCAGCAGCCTACAGGGTCCAAACACCACCACTGAAGAGCTGCTATACCAGAATGTGACCACTGGAGACCCGATCAGCCTGATCTCGATCACCAGCCATCTACACAGTATGGAAAGCACCTTCTTTGCCCTGGTTAGCTGGATCACCGCTATCAGTGATGTGCTCAGTTGGGTGTCCACCACCAGCCGCCTGCTGAGCTGGATTGTCACTGATAGCCACCTGCTCATCTGGACCACCGCCAGTCTTCAGCAGCTGAGTTGGATCACCACCACCAATGATATAATGTCCTGGATCACCACCACCAGCGACTTGATCATCTGGACGACCACCCTCAACTGCAGCAGCTCCCTGGACATCTGGACAACTGTTACCAGCTGGATCCCCCCCACTACCACCGGTCAGCTGCTAAATTTGATGGGCAGTGTCAGCGAGAAGCTTGTCTGGATAGCCACAACTATTCAGCTGCTCTCGTGGGTGACTAGCCTTTTCAATAGGTGGTCCTGGCTCATAACCGCCAGTGAGACATTAAGCTGGATCAACACGACCTGCAGGATGCTGATCGGCTGTATGACCACCACCAGACTCATACTGAGATGCTTCACCAGCACAGAGGAGCTAAGGAGATGCATCGCCATGATATCCCAGGAGCTGCTCCGTGGCTTCCCCGCCACCACCGCCACACCACGCTCTGAGGGGCATCCCCACCGCCGCCAGAGAATTATTTAAAATACTAAATAAATGTTTTATTTTGCAAAAACGTGTCCTTCTTGTTATTAGGAAATAGACATGGGGGGAATTTAGAATACACCAGCACCTTAAATGTTGGTTTGAAGCAAAAATACATTGGAGTATGGTGTCCCAAGTGTGTAAAAATGACAGTGTGAGACAATATACACCACATCTCTTACACTGTACCTGTCAGCTTGGCTTCCCTAAAGATGGCCGCCCGGCAGTACACACCATTATTGTGTGAGGTGAGGAGGAAAGGAGAACTACAACAAACATGGACGGCACACAGGAGCGCCCCCTGCTGGTCACTCTCCTCCTCCAGCTCTTCTCTCGCCCACTGGCTGTAGGAGTATACTCTGCCTGTTTTTTCTGCCGACCACCAGACAAAAACTCCCGGTGGGCGGGGGTCTCGGTAGATTTATCATGCAGTGTCTGTTTTTCCAATCACAGCTCAGCTTTCACATATTAAATTGCTTTGGTAAAGTGAAAGGGGAGCTCTGATTGGTTGCTATGGGCGACTAAGGGAAATGTATTGTGCTGTCTTATAGTAAGCGACCCATAGCAACCAATCACAGCTCAGCTTTCATTTCTCACATTGCTCTGGGAATATGAAAGCTGGGCTGTGATTGGTTGCTATGGGCAACAAAGAGACTCTTACAATGCCATGGCCTTAAGTGCCATTGCATAACTGTAAATATATGTCATTATTCTTATATCCCCTGTGAGGCGCTATAGCAATTTTTAGGCATCCCATGGGCTCTTGAACTACAGAGCAATCTCATGAGATAGCTCTGTACCTCTCACTGTTAGTAATGTTCCTGCAGCCTGGCCCAGCCTGGGCTAGAGGAATGGGGTTAATAGCCTTAAAGGGGTTATCCAGCGCTACAAAAACATGGCCACTTTCCCCCTACTGTTGTCTCCAGTTTGGGCGGGGGTTTGAAACTCAGTTCCATTGAAGTAAATGGAGCTTTATTGCAAACCGCACCTGAACTTGAGACAAGAGAGGGGGAAAAGTGGCCATGTTTTTGTAGCGCTGGATAACCCCTTTAACCCCTGCCTCCCTGGGCTGGGCTGCAAGACACACTATAATGTACGGCCTTCTTTGTATACTTATGGTCAAATCTGATCCATTAGCAATTAATCTAAGAAAAGGTTACACCCCCGTAATCAGTGGTGCGCCACCGATCCGTGAGAATGCAGCACGGCCCAGGGAGGCAGGGGTTAAAGTTAACCCCATTCCTCCCCAGGCCAGTCTGTGTCCTGAACATGCAGACACAGCGGAGTTCCTTTCTCTCCCCTGTACCTGAATCTTGCACTGCACCCAGCCCAGGAAGCAAGGAAGGGGGGCACTTAACCCTACCTTATAAAATGGTCAATGAGGGGTTTGGGGCATTTTTTTTATAAAAAATATTTATCAATTGTGTCTTGTGTTTGTTTTCTTTACTTTACAGGCTTAGTAGTGGAAGCTGTCTGATAGACGACATCCATTACTAAGTCAGGGCCTAGTGTTAGCTGGTATAAAATGGCTTACACTACCCCCCCCCCCCCCCATTATTACTTCAGTACCCACCGCACCAGGGGTACTGGGAAGAGCCGGGTACCAGTAGTCCCGGAGCGTCAAAATTGGCGCACCTGGACTGGGCGGTAGCAGGCTGGTATTATTAGGGTGGGGAGGGCCAAAAAAATAGCCCTTCCCACCCTTGTACTACTAGACTGCTGCTGTTTGATTTTTTTAATCTGGCTGTTTAAAAAAAGGGGGGAAACCTACATGTTTTTTTTAAGGGTGCGTTCACACGTACAGGATCTGCAGCAGATTTCATGGCGAAGGTTTGAATCTGCAGCAGATCTGGTCCAGATTGATTTGCTTTGAAACAGCAATTTTAAATCTGCACCATCAAACATGCTGCAGATCCTGTACATGTGAACACACCCTTAATTAATTATTATTTTATTTTTTAGCGAGTAACGATTCCCCTATTTTCATAACCAGCCAGGTTAAAAAACAATACAGCATCAGCCTAGTAGTACCAGGCTGGGAAGGGCAATATTTTTTGCCTCTCCACAGTTTAATAATACCAGCCTGCCACCGTCCAGTCCAGGGGGGCCATTTTTAACTCTACAGAACTACTGGCACCTGGCTCTTCACAGTATCCCTGGTGCGGTGGATAGTGGGTTAATAATGAGGAATTAGTGTTAGCCATTTTATGCCAGCTAACACTAAGCCCTGACTTAGCAATAGATGCGGTCTATCAGACAGCTTCCACATCTTTACAGATAGCTTCTTACAGTGTGGCAACCAAGGGGTTAAGTGAAGATAAACACCCCCTTACCCCTTGTTGACCATTTCATTTTTAGGAAGAAAAAAAAAAGGTCATCGACGTAGACCAAAAAATACAACATAGCCATGGACTTCTGCTCTATGTAATGAGCAGTGCAATTAGTTCCGCCCCCATACACAGCAGCCAGACTTCAACAGCAAGGACCTGGACAGGTGAGATATCCCTAGAACTACAACCCCCATCATGTCCTGCTAACAGTTCATGATGGCAGTTGTAGTTTTGCAGTCTGTGTCTCTCCATGTTGCAGCACTACAAAACCCATCATGTCCTGCAGGAAGTTCATGATCGAAGTTTTAGTTTTTCAAATGGAGAGTCAAAGATTGGGAAACAATGATTAGAGAATGACACAGTACAGTAATTATAGGGGACAGTGGTACAGTACATGAGGGGGAGGCGGTGGTACAGTACATGAGGGGGAGGCTGTGGTACAGTACATGAGGGGGAGGCAGTGGTACAGTACATGAGGGGGAGGCAGTGGTACAGTACATGAGGGGGGCATGGGAGAGGGTGTGCTGGGCAGGCCAAGGAGGTTGCACATATATATATATATATATATTTATATATATATATATATGTATGCATAGTGAGCGGCATGGGAGGGGGTGGACTGGTGCTCCAGGATTAGGGTGACACCCCAAAAGCCCCAGGGTGATGCCCCAATTGGGGGCTTCTGTAAGAATGCGGAGGAGAAGAGAAGATTCAGTACCAACCATGCTGTCTTCAGGTAAAGATCTTCTGCGGCATATCAGCAGGTTCATTGGGCTGAACCTGCTGATAGTGCCACTTTAAGTACGAATGTGCGTTCCCTATGAAATACCAACTGAGTTGTGTTGAGCCGTTCATCTGTTATTCTTAGTAGATAGGTATGAATAAGTATCCAACTAGACATTACTAGTTACTAGTTTAGATTGTGTCCTTACATTGTCTGACTTTGTCAATGCTAATTTTATAGTCCTTAAAGGGAAACTCTAGGCATTTTTTTTTCTTTCAAATCTACTGGTATCAGAAAGTTTTATAAATTTGCAATTTACTACTATAAAAAAATGTCAAGTTTTCCAGTACTTCTCAACTGTTGTATGTCCTATAGGAAGTGATCTATTCTTTCCATTCTGATACTTTGCTCTCTGCTGCCACCTCTGTCCCATGACAGGAACACAAAGCGGTATCAAATTCCCATAAAAAACCTTTCATACTTTGGACAGTTCCTGTCACGGACAGAGGTGGCAGCAGAGAGCACTGTGTCAGACTGGAAAGAATACACCACTTCCTGTAGGACATACAGCAGCTGATAAGTACTGGAAGACTTGAGATTTCTAAATAGAAGTAAATTACAAATCTGTTGAACTTTCTGACACCAGTTGATTTGAAAGAAAAAAAAAATCGCCAGAGTACCCCTTTAATAGTGTAGGGGCACACCTCCAGTTAGTAACACCCATTTGAAGTGAATTAGGCTAGGTTGCCATACCAGACACAACCAGTGTACAATGATGGCGCTGTTACCAGAAGAAAGAAACCATTTCTTTTTTCATTTGTTCCCCCCCCCCCCCATAAAACGTATACATTAAAGTGCCTGCAAAAACGCAGTGTGAACCTAGCCTTACCCTTTTGTAGGAGTTGCCCTTTAAATGCAGGCATTTAACCCCCATGTGACTAGGAGGGCTTGTTTGTTTGTTTGGAACAATGGCAGATCCTGATCCTTTCCTCTCTCTAATTAGAAGATGATTTCTATTTCGCTGACTTCCGATACGTCTTAGCTGAATACATTTCCTTTTATCGTGTTTGTTTGTTGGTGTTTATCATGGAAATGGAGCAGATTGAACGCCTCGCGTCTGATTTTATCGTCAAATGAGTATAATTAGCGGTGGGCGGAATTTACGCAACTTCACTTTCCATTCATCTCCCATTTCCGTGGATTGCAGCTTGTTTGCCTAATCAATGGTTATTGTTTATTACATTGATTGAGGCATTGTATTCAGATCTACAAGGAGACCGCAGGGAAACTTTTTAGGTTTTTTTCTATTTTGTAATTTTTTCTTTCTTTCTAGGATTTAGGCGTAGATTGGTGACGTACTACAGACTAAGGGTACTATTACACGTTTAATAACTGTAAACGAGCGCCAATCTGCTAGATCGGCGCTCGTTTACTGGGCCTATTACATGCCCCGATAATCGTTTAACAAGGGCTGCAGGGACATCGTTACCGATGTCCTTGCAGCCCTTGCTTAAACTGTATACATTATCTATCCATGCTGCAGGGCTCCTCTTGCGCTCTGCTTCTCCCCGGGTCCCGCGCGCTGCAGCTTCAGAGCAGTCCCAGCTGACAGGCCGCTCAGCCAATCACTGGCCGTAGCGGTCCCGGCCTGTGATTGGCTGAGCTGCCTGTCAGCTCAGACAGACTGCTCTGAAGCTGCAGCGCGCGGGACCCGGGGAGAAGCAGAGCGCAAGAGGAGCCCTGCAGCATGGATAGGTAATGTATACAGTTTGGAAATCGTCAGCTGCTGGCTGCGCACCGCTATTACACGTAGCGATGCACCGGAATGCAGCCGGGGGGCTATGTTCACACTGCGTATGAATGCGTCCGTAGATCGTACGCCGGCGTACATGTGCGGCTGAAACTACGGGTGTGGGGAAAATCGACATGCGGCCGGATGCGTACGCACCGCGACCATACGCCCGTAGTAGAGTTATGCTTCCCTAGCTTGTTTCGAAGCGATCTGAGGCAGGTCATTTACTTGGAAATCTTCTCCCAGCCCCGTAAACCACACAGAACCTTTTGGATCGAAAAATCAAGTTCAATTCGGCTGAAATAAGTACTCCGTACGGGACCGCAAGGAAATCCACGGCCGTGAGTTTCAACATTTCCGTCCTCAAACAATGGTCTTGTTCATTTTTCACTGCGCCGTATACGATCCGGCGCCGCTCATACGTAGTGTGCACTGTGCGGCCGTATATCGTATACTTTCAAGCGAACGTATCAACCTCAAAACTACGTGCGTACATTCGCGGTTCGCACTACGGACGAATTCATATGCAGTGTGAACATAGCCTTAAGATGTTGAAAGACAAATTACTTGGACAGCAACGTCCTGCGGCTGTCGCTCTGTGCAACAGCCGGCCACTATCTCCTATGGGCTCCCTGCTGATGCTATTACACACGCCAGCAGCAAGCAGGTAAGTGCGGGGAGCTGTGTGTGTGTGGGGGGGGGATGTTGAAAGACAACGGTCAGCCAACATGGTGTATGTCGGCTCGTTGTACTTTTGGCTGAATACGGCCGATAATCGCTTCGTGTAATAGGGCCTTATCTGGTTTCAGCTAGTTTGGGAAGTAACTAAAGGCCTTATTACACAATGCGATTATTGACCATATTCGGACAATAATCGCTTCATGTAAGGGTAGGTTCACACTACGGAACCTGCGCGGATACATTCTGGTGGATTCCGTAGCTCGTACCTGTTCATGGTGACGTGCATATCTGCCGTTCTATGGCCGGGCCAACTCTACATTCTGCCGAAAAAATAGACATGTCCGTTCTTTCAGCGGAACACAGAATCATTCCCCAACCATAGAATGGTGTCTATGGAGCCAGAGGATATGTGCAGCGCCGTGAATGGGTACGGGATATGGTATTCGACGGAATTTATCCGCGTGGATTCCGTAGTCTAAACCCAACCTTATAGAAGACAACGATCAGCCGACATTGTACATGTCTTTCAACATGTTCATCAATGATTTAGATAGCAATGATCTGCTGCCACCGTACCGTGCAATAGGAGCAGCGGCAGCAGACCATTGCTATCTTCCATGGGCTACCCTGTCAATCTAGTGTTCATCCGAGCGCCACCCCGCACAGCTCCCTGAACTTACGATTATCGTTCACATTATCGTTAAGTCGTTTGAATCTAATCGATAATCGTTCGGTTGAACAGCAGTCAACGATTAATGACCGAACGAGAAATCGTTGCTCGTTTAATAAGACCTGGACCTATTTTTATCGTTGCTCGTTCGCAAATCGTTCGCATTGAATAAGACGTCGTTCGGTCTTTCGCAGTAGTGACGAACGCAATAGCGACGTCAAGACGACCGCAAGAACGATCATAAGTAACGATTATCGTCTCATGTAAATGGGTCTTTCGCAACAGCGGTCGTTTGTATCGTTTATCGTTAACGATTATGCAAACGATTATCGTCCCGTAGAATAGGGCCCTAAATGGTGGCCGCAGCGATAAAGCCTGTCTACTTTCTCCTTTGCCGCAAATGAAACTGGAGTTCTAGCTCCGGAGGCGAGACTGTAGACCCGTAACCTGGACTCCATACAATACTATATTTCCTGGTCCTGGTTGACCATTGCAGTGTCCACATCCTGAGAACCTCTGATGAGACGACCCCTTTAAGGGTGCGTTCACACGTACAGAATCTGCAGCAGATTTGATGGCGCAGCTTTGAATCTTTGTCAGTTTTTTCCGGTGCCGCATGGGATCCCGGCTGGAGCGCATACGATGTGTGTATGCTCCGGCCGGGATCCCATTGAAGATAGGCTATGTTCCACCCCGCAAAACTACGGCCGTAGTTCTGCAGCAAGAACTACGGCCGTAGTTTTACGTAGTGTGAACATAGCCTAAATCTACATATAATATAAAGTATCGCATATCACGTCTTCTACAGTCACAACCAGAGCTGCATTGAAATTCTGATGCTTTGCTATCATCAAACGACGGGATTCGGCATCTCCCCGGAGCTCGCAGCTTGTTGAGTGTCTGTACGGCGTACGCTCTTTACAGTAGATAGAATAAAGGAAACGCCATATGCGTCTAAATCACCCAGAAAATACAGAAACTAACAGGCACTAAATATCTGTATGTAACAAGTAATAAATTAGCTTCGGCTTCAGAGGTTCAGAGGCGGCCTCATCGTACGTGACACCGCCAGGTGGAGGTTACGCACCGGCTTAGCCGGGTAGGTGGTAGAAAATTGTTCTGTTTGTTTAGGATGGATCAGCGTAAATCCCTGACAGCGTTTGATCTGTTGCTATAAAGAAGCCTTTGATCTCACTTTCAAGGTGGAAGCAACATGAGTCTTAGATTCCTAAGAAGGAACGGTTTGACATTCAATTAGCCTTCTTAACACGCACAAATAATAACCAAAGCATCTGACAACGAAGACGTCTTATGTCATATCTAAAGTAAGTGGTTACGGTGAACTCTGAGGGTTATCAAGGAAGAAGCTGCAAGTGGTCACATGTTCCTTTGCTGCCCCTACAGGATGAATGGGGTATTACATAAAAATATTGCTACAACACCATAATAGATACGCAAGCCAAGTCTGCCACATTGTAAGCCACTCTACTGTGTTTCTCCAAAATTAGACACCTCAACTAGCCTACCAACCAGCTGAAAATAAGGCACCCCCACCCTAAACTAAGGCACCCCCCCCCCCAAATTAAGGCAAACTCCTCCCCCCCCCCCCCCCCCCCCGAAAGGAAGCACAAGGGGGCTATATAACCGGGGGAACACAGCGGGGGTGCTTTATACTACTGGGGGAGGACAGGGGGACTATATACTACTGGGGGAGCGCACAAAGTGGCTATATACTACTGGGGAGCACAAAGCGGGGGTCTATATACTACTGGCGGAGCGCACATGGGGGCTATATGGGAGGGGGAGCGCACAGGGAGTCAGTATACTACTGGGGGAGCACACAGGTGGGCTATATACTACTGGGGAGTGCACAGGAGGGCTATATACTACTGGGGAGTGCACAGGGGGGCTATATGGGAGGGGGAGCACACAGGGAATCTATATACTACTGGGGGAGCGCACAGGTGGGCTATATACTACTGGGGAGTGCACAGGAGAGCTATATACTACTGGGGGAGCGCACAGGGGTCTATATACTACTGAAAGAGCACACAGGGGGCTATATACTACTGGGGGAGTGCACATGGGGGCTATATACTACTGGGGGAGCGCACATGGGCGCTATATACTACTGGGGGAGCGCACAGGGGGGCTATATACTGCTGGGGGAGCGCACAGGGGTCTATATACTACTGGGGAAGCAACAAGGGGGCTATATACTACTGGGGGAGCGCAACACGTTTACTAATGATGTTCAGCTCGGACCTTCACCTGACAATAGACCCCGGTAAGTGGACCTTCACTAAAAGTTATCGAGTACCCCTGCATCTGTGATCCGGTGACAGAATTATGACCTCCATGGCTACAAAGATGGCTGCTGTAACTTTACATCCTAGGACTAGAATAAGAAGAGTTAAAAAGACAAATGGCCGCCAGAAGAGGAGTTCTCGGCAGAGAGACGTTTTGATTTTGGACCATAAATGTTCCTCATCATCTCATATATAAACAGCAGTTCTGGTAAATTTACTCCAGAAACATTCTTTGCTATGTTATTGTCCTTTAGGTCACACGGTTGATTTTATCTTCACGAACAGAGAGTAGAGAGAGAGTGTGATAGTAAAGCTCTGATGGAGTGTGTCACGTTTGTTTAGATTGGTTGTACTCACTGTCACCGGTGGAGTGATGGCTCTGGAGCACGCTATAGATACAAGAATGCTATAGAAGAGGCGTGCAGTCACTCTAAACATCGTGTACTTCAAGGTAATCTAAGAAGAAGAGGATTTGTCATGACAACAAAAGACGTGTTTTCAGTCTAGAAGAGTCATGGTAAAAGATAATCAAGACTCTTGATACTGGCTGGTTTCTTTAATATACACCTCCTTAAAGAGGTATTACAATGTTTAAAAACTATTCCTCTAATTCTAGTGCCATATAAAAAAAAAATATAATATAAAAACTATACTTACCTATCCTGCTGGTTCCCTGCAACTCCCATTCGGCTCCTTCTATTCCCCAAATATTTCTGCCTACCAATCGGTGTCCCGTCTCGGCCAATGATTGGCTCAGTGAGCAGGTCCTGCTCCAAGTTCTTGTTTCGGAGACAGACAGAAAAGATGAGCTGTAAGATACCTGAAGGAGCCAAGTAAGAGCTGCAGGAGACTAGAGGGGTGGGTAAGTATAGGTTTTTTTTTTGTTTGTTTTTTATAAGATAGCAGCAATATAGCAATTTTTAGTCATGTCAAATCATCCCTTTAAATTACAAAAAAACAAATGATAAAAATATTCGGCACTGCTTTGAAACCATATGTCAACCGCCATGATATTAAAGGGGTTAAAGCAAATATGCAAAATAGCCCCTTTGGTGCACTAGGGGTGATCCCTAGGCCATCAGTGTACTGCTCCACCCACAAGCTTGTATGTCACCTCCTACTTATGCATAGTCACATATGCCTAAAGGCCCTATTCCACCAACAGATCTGACGACAGATTATCTGCCAAAGATTTGAAGCCAAACCCAGGAACAGACTATAATCAGAGAACAGGTCATAAAGGAAAGACTGGATTTCTCCTCTTTTCAAATCCACTCCTGGGTTTGGCTTCAAATCTTTGGCAGATAATCTGTCGTCAGATCTGTTGATGGAATAGGGCCTTAAGTAGTCAGGTATCTTTGCTCTCACCAGATCTCGCACCGGGCTGCTGCGCTTTCTGGCTAAAGCAGAGCAATATAATTATATATTATGCATAAGTAGGAGGAGCCTCGGAGGGAAAAAAGAATAACCAGCGCAGAAATCGGCAACTCTGCAGCTACAGCCACCTGTATGTATGAACCTGCCGCTGATCCCTTTAGTCAGAGTAGACTAAGTTATCTAAAAGTGAGAAAGTGAGTGAAGCAGCATCTCCCTCCCTCCCTGTAGGTAGGCTTTAGATCTACTGGGTACACTTGGATTTAAGATCATCTGCAAAGTTCAGGATATACCCTGGCAGACACCTGCCTTGTCCGATACTGAGGAGAAAGAAAGTACACCTCAGTCGCCTGCGCCAGCAAGGGGGAATAGCAAGGAAAGGAAAGAGTTTTACATGTATCTTCCTTCTGCTACAATTTTCTTTAGCATTCTAGGACCTATTGGGCTTCAGGCCGGGCCTAGTTATCTATGTGATTCTGGATCAATACATCTAGTCGCAAAGGGGGACTGCAAGGAACAGAAATAGTGAGTACTACATGTATCTGCCTTTTGCTCCAATTTCCCCATAACATTCTAGGACCTATTGGGCTTCAGGCCGGGCCTAGTTATTTAGGAGATTTTGAAGCAACACATCTAGTCGCAAAGGGGAATTGCAAGTAACAGAAATAGAGAGTACTACATGTATCTGCCTTTTGCTTCAATTTCGCCTTAGCATTCTAGGACCTATTGGGCTTCAGGCCGGGCCTAGTTATCTATGTGATTCTGGAGCAATACATCTAGTCGCAAAGGGGAATGGCAAGTAACAGAAATAGAGAGTACTACATGTATCTGCCTTTTGCTCCAATTTCCCCAAAGCATTCTTGGACCTATTGAGCTTCAGGCCGGGCCTAGTTATCTATGTGTTTTTTGAGTAACCCATCTGGTTGCAAAGGGGAATTGCAAGAAAAAAAAAGTGAGTACTACATGTATCTGCCTTCTGCTCCAATTTCCCCTTAGCATTCTAGGACCTATTGGGCTTCAGGCCGGGCCTAGTTATCTATGTGTTTTTTGAGCAACACATCTAGTCGCAAAGGGGAATGGCAAGTAACAGAAGTAGCAAGTACTACATGTATCTGCCTTCTGCTCTAATTTCTGATTTTCTACTATTTTGCTAAATCTAAATATTTTATAGAAATCCCCTCTAAATTATGTATTCCATTTACCCGCACTTTTGCTAAAAAACTCGTAGAAGCTTGGAAACTTGTAGTCTGAATTCCGGCCCCGTACGGTATAATTTACTGACTTGTCATCTCCTTTTATTAAATTAAGGCAGAAAATAAATTCTGCGGACAGTGATTTCTCCATGACGGCTACTTTATACTCTCAGGAAACAGCGTGCATGCTTCGTGTAACATTTTAGCCTCGCGCAACACGTGACCCGCACATAATGTAATCATTTTTATGGTGACTGTTTGGGTGGCATTTTGGATTTTTCCAGATGTCGTGTAATGTTCCCAGTTACGGTTTTTATTATATGGTCTGTCAATAAACTTTTATTTTGTAAAATACATACATAAAAATACAGATACATATATACTACATGGATCAATGCATTGTGTTACAATACAGTGTGCGAATATATCCTACGCTCAGGGGACCAATAACTTCTATATATCCCAAAGGTTATGCTGTCAGCTGACCTGATGAGTACAGATGTTTAACGTCAGCTGCTAAGCATGGCCGCAACACTGTGTAATGGTTCTGAAGGTTACTCTATCATAGCTATTGGGAGTAATGATACTCCTTGTGGAGACTGACAGCTGGTCAGGCAATGCTCTCTGGGGAAAAAAAAAAGATATGCAAATGAGTTGCCCTGCTCTGTACAAGGGCAAGAACTCCCAAAGAGCTGTTTACAAAGGGATGTCTCTCTCTTTCAAAGGAAATTCCGGTTTGGTTGACATCCGTATTCATGTTTTAAAGGGGTACTCTGGAGGAAAGAAATTGTGTTCAAATCAACTGGTGTCAGAAAGTTATACAGATTTGTAAATTACGTCTATTTAAAAATCTCAAGTATTCCCATACTTATCAGCTGCTGTATGCCCTGCAGGAAGTGGTATATTCTATCCAGTTTGACACAGTTGCTCTCTGCTGCCACCTCTGTCCATGTCAGGAACTGTCCAGAGCAGAAAAGGTTTTCTATGGGGAATTGGACAAATCCTGACATGGACAGAGGTGGCAGCAGAGAGCACTGTGTCAGACTGGAAAGAATACACCACTTCCTGCAGGACATACAGCAGCTGATAAGTACTGATTTTTTTTTTTTTACATTTTAGTAATTGGCAAATCTGTATAGCTTTCTGACACCAGATGATTTGAAAACATTTTATTTCTGGAGTACCCCTGTAAGGATTGGACATTGGACATTGACTTACAAGAAAAGTAGTTCCAATAGGTGGCACTAGAGAGTTGGTAGAGAGGTCATGTACCTATCTAGACTTACATCTTTTGTTTGAAGGGTCAGTATAAAATGATATAGAGATCTGCTTTCTTCCCCTTCAACACAGCACCACTCTTGACTACAGGCCATCTCTGGTATTACAGTCCAACTTCATTGAGCCGAATTACAATTCCAGGCACAAATTATAGACATTTTCTGGGAAAAAATTATATTGAATGTCATATTGAATTACAGACTGTAAAGAGCGGAGGCATGAAGGACTCTGTATTAGAAAAGTGCAGAATTCTTAATTATTGCCTGAATAAATAGCAAGGCTGGTCTTAGGGACGTGTGACCTGTAGGTCGTATAATAGTTTCTTTGGGATATATTATAGCTTATTCGTATGCTCCGGAAGAAATAACTGAATGCCCTGCAGCACATTCATTATTGGCGCCGATTCCGCGCGTCAAAGCTGCCGATTAGTTCCAGTAAATCGTATAATGGAGTCCCAGTCTCTTCCAGAAATTTTTTGAAAAATCCACCTAGTATGTCTCACATCCTTTTACCCTTTTTACGTGCTATTGTGGCCAATGGGATGTAGGGGACATCATCGCTCCATAGACCCACGACAAGGATCTCGACTCGGAAAAGATGGAGAATAAAGAGTTAACTGCCCAGACATTAAGTTTTTTTTTGTGGTGACAAAACCCAGGCGTCCATGGAAAGGGGGATAACATTACAACTCCAGGGCTGAGCAGCTATGGTCTGCTTTCTATTAGGTTGTAAGGTGCTAGTGGTGGATGCTGTACATCATCTCTACATGTGTATGAATGTCAGCAGATGGCTTCTCTCTCCACTAGTGCCGGCCAACGTGGTCTCAAATGGCGCATAGACATGTGCCTAATATTAACACTGCCGCTACTCCCTATCCCCGGAGTCCTCCTTTATTACTCTTTTCCACCTAGGTAAATTGGAGGAATCTGCTGCTGACTAGTTCTCCATGGTAGTATGCTTTACGCCATACCAGCTGCCTCTTGACATTGGGCACACTAATGTTTTATAGAGCTCACCCTATCTGGAATACAGCTCCAAATCCATTTATAGAGTTAAAGGAGAAGTCCGGCGATTTATAAATTGGGGGGAAATTGATTACAAGTAGGAACTTGGCTTCACCCGTGCCCGCGGTGAAACCGGCCTCAGGACCCGTCAGGCTTCAGGATATCCGGCACTGACACGTTACAACCCAGCTGACGGACTGGCCGTTCAGCCAGTCACTGACTGGGGTGGGACACTGCTCCAGTCACTGATTGGCTGAAGGGCCAGTCCATCCACTATAACAGGCCTTTTTCCCCATCACAACTCAAGGGAAAATGCCTTCCAGCGGGGATCCCGAGGCCGGTCCCGCCACTCACCACAAGCATGAGGTGGAGGTAAGTTCCTACTTGTAATCAATCGACCCCCTGCCCCTGCCAGATTTTAGAAATTGCCGGATTTCTCCTTTAAAGAGGAACTCTCCCTATCTTCTGACCTATCTGTTTTTGGTAAATACTTTGGGGGATATTTATTAAACTGGTGTAAAGTAGAATTGTCTTAGTTGCCCCTAGCAACCAATCGGATTCCACCTTTCATTCCTCACAGATTCTTTGAAAAATGAAAGGTGGAATCTGATTGGTTGCTAGGGGCAACTGAGCCAGTTTCACTTTACACCATTGTGTTCTCCACAAAGTAACAATTCTGGAACTCATCTTTGAACTCTGTGTCGTGCCGTTCCTCTTAGAATAAATTGAAAACTTGGTCTTACCACTTGGGGAGGTGTCCTTAGACTGATACTGACCACCTATCAGTGCCAACGGTATCAGACTGTATAGGAACACACCCCTTTGACAAGGAGAATGGGAAGGCCCAGTTGTCAACTTATAGATGAATTTAAAAGACGATAACGGAGGAATTACACATAGCAGACTTCTAAGAAATTTGACTTCCAAATGTGTCTTTTTATGGGAAATATGAGTATTCACTAAATCAGATGGGTCAGAAGAAGTGGGGGTCATTTATAAATTGTAGAACATTGCCTGCCTGCGGACTGGAGGTGCAGGCAGCCGATGGTGCCAGTTTGACCCCGCCAATGTCCGAGGGATTGGGTGTTAGCGCTAGTTGCAGGTGCCGGCCACGTCAATGCTGCGCCAAGGGGGGGGGGGGGTTGGTTGCTGTTGGTGAGTGAGCTGACAATTTTGTAGGGCCATCATGGTCTTGCACCGTCAAGGCAGACCGCGTGTTTTGCTGATGGGTGCCCCATAGTAGTAGCATGGTCTGCCTCCATAGTAGCTATGCCACTGACGCCTGCAATCATATAGCTGTTTTACTGCAGTTAGTTTATAGTTAAACAAGCCTGAACTTTGCTTCACTTTCAAAAAGTTCATTCATCCCTAGTAGCCACAAAGTGTCTAGGACTGGCCTGAAGTCCTAGTGCAGTTATAGGATCCATGTTCACCTTATCCCCAAAGCCTCTATATCTGCCCATTCATCTTCTCCTTTCTTTGTCTTTAACCTCATGATGGACTGTGAAGTTTCCACTGGGATTTAATCCTCGCTCCGCAGGAATTGATGTGCTCCCAGTGTTTTTGAGGGCTCTCTAACTTTAGAAGAAGAAGGTTTGTTTTTTCTTTATCTACTTTTAGGCTATGTTCACACAACGTAAAAAAACTACGCCCGTAGTTCTCGCCGCAGAACTACGGCCGTAGTTTTGCGGTGTGTAACAAAGCCTTATGAGCAATGGGATCCCGGCCGGAGCGTACACACATCGTATATGCTCCGGCCGGGATCCCATACAGCGCCAGAAAAAACTGACAGGTCAGTTTTCTGCGGCCGGAATTCAGTGAATTCCGGCCGCAGAGAGACCTGTCAGTTCACACAGTGAAGCAAGCGAGCGGTAATGTGAACATAGCCTTAGGCCTTATAGACAGATAGACAGATAGATCTAAAACACCCCAAAAATCTTGACATGGTTTTACATTTTCTTTCAAGTTCGCCGTCGGATCTGTCACAGGAATACGAGGAAGTAAAGACGCCGCTATTTACGGCCGCAGCTTATTTACTCCTATTTCCTGAACATTATGTTTTCTTGCGAGAGAGAAAGAAAGTTCTCAAGTTATGAGGCGTCTGTTACCCTCGTATAATGACATCAATCCTATGGTAAGAAATAATGATAGCCGGCAACAATCAAGTGTTACAGCAATTTACTGCCCTCCACCTCATCCAGGCTGAAAGTTTCACGGTGGAAATAGAAAAGTCAACGATAAAATAAAAGTAATTTGTGTGGAACAAAATAATGACTCAGAAATGAAAAAAAAAAAAAGGCGAGACGACTTCTACCACATGGAAAATGACTTATTAAAGAACATGGATTCTTTACCTTGTAAACCATTTATGATACCAGGCAACTGTGTTTAAGTATAAGGTCTCCAGGGGGCGCTATATTTTACCTAACCGTTTAATAGGCCTCTGTGGGGCGGAGAGACGTGATGCCAGATGGTCTATCTAACCAACTTATGATTGACTCAATAACCCTCACCACTCTGCCTTCACTTTACAGAGAAAATAATTATTTATAATTTTCAAAATTGTGACTTGGTTTAAGAGCATTGCTTTGGTTTAAGAGCTCCCTGTACTGGGTGGGAGGGGGAGTGGAGGAGGGGCATGGTCTGCATAGCGGGGTCTACAGCCCTGTACTCTGACCCAGGAAGTCTCCCTCACCTTCCAAATCATAGCAGATCCACATCAGGCTGGGGCTTCCATCAGGGGACAGCACTGTGGGGGTAATCTCTCCATAGCTGTAACCCCTCTCTCCCCGGACAGAGAGTGCTGCTATACTGTGCTCACATCTGCCCCGCTCATTCCTTCATGCTCCCTGCAGTCTGTCAGCCCTTGTGTTTCCCATCCTCTCCATTACTGTACAGTAACTTATAATATCACATATTCTGCAGTTTCTGAATGTTTGTTTCATTTGTTTTACATATTATTCAGAATAATAAATCATTATTTTTGGGGTGTGGAACCAATTGTCTGCATTTCTATGATTTCTTATGGGAAAATTTGCTTTGGTTTAAGAGTAGATTTGGATTACAAGCACGGTCCTGGAACGAATTATGCTCGTAATCCAAGGCACCACTGTATATATATATATATATATATATATATATATATATATTTGTGTGTTCTCATTCACAATCAGTTTTATCTGTATTGTTGTAGGACATCTAAAAAAAAACTAAGCCATTTTCCTCAGGACTTGACTACCATTTTGTCTTTGGATTCATTTCTAAAGCTCCTTTGCAGTGCTATGTGTCTCCATGGTAACAGACTACAAACGAGTCCTGTGTAGTCTGATCCTGTAGTCATATTTAAAGATCAGCGCAACTCGATTATGCTCAAGTTTTGATCGTTCAGCATTTGAATATCGAATATTCAATTGAATTTGAATATGCAGCCCTAGGGAGTCCTGGAAAACATGGATACAGCCATAAGGGATAACCTACCGGTAAAGGTATACAGGAGATGAAATGTGTTTGTTGTGATGTATTAGCCTTCAATGATGACACCTCTCTGTAATACAGGAAAATAACACCACCATCCACCATCCACCATTTTTTTTGCGGAAATTACATAATTTTATGAGGCACTTCAGCTTCTTAAACTGGATGAAAAGCTTTCTACAATAGGAAACCATAATAAAGGCAACTGGAGCGCTCAAATTCTCCATTGTGATTGTCCTTTCTAAGCAGAAGCGCAATGAAATCCATCACTCGAAATAATTGTATGGGGGGGGAGGGGGGGTCATGGGGTTGGCAAATTACACATAATTCCATCATTGTGCTCCTTTCAAGAACCGCCATCGAGAAGAAACAGAATAATCAGTTTATATATTTAGTCGGGAGATGTGATGTCAACATCGAGAACGCAATTAGGAGCAATTTATCTTTAGAAACTGACACGATTGTTCAGATGTGGCCGGAAAGGATTGTAACATCTCCGAGCTCCGCCGTACAGAGCAGGCATGCTGCGGCGTACAGTGCCAGGAATCTGATGCACAAAGAGCTCGGAAAAATATGGTTGTAAATTTTATAAAAATGAAAAAAATTTTTTTTAAAATAACATGGCATCCAATTAGAAAATTCATAATAAACCGGACGATTATCGTTCGCATAATCGTTAATGATTAACGATCTCAAACGACCGCCATTGCGAAAGACCTGAAAACGTTCAATCATTTCCATGGATCGATAATCGTTACTTATGATCGTATTTGCGATCGGTTTTTCTTCGCTATTTGTTCGCTATTGCGTTCGTATCTATTGCGAATGACCGAACGACGTCTTATTTGCGAACGAGCAACGCTAAAAATAGGTCCAGGTCTTATAAAGCGATCAACGATTTCTCATTCGGTCGTTAATCGTTATCTGCATTTCAACCGAGCGATTATCGTTTAGATTCGAACGATTTAACGATAATCTGAACGATAATCGTCAGGTGGAATAGGGCCCTTAGACTTCAAGTTATTGTCTGGCTAGGCCTCATGAATGATTGCTGGACTGTTCATGAAGCTCTTTATATTGACCGTTGCTGACCATACAACCCCTGTTCACATACGTGGCTAGAGGTGAGCAATACCTCCAGCACGCTTAGGTTTCGAGTGTGGGGCATTTGATTGCCGGTGGCTGAAGAAGTTGGATGCAGCCCTAGAAAGTCCTAAAAAACATGGATACAACCTATGGCTTATGGCTGTATCCATATTTTTCCAGGCATCCAACTTCTTCATCCACCGGTAATAAAATGCTGCACGCTCCGGTTTAGCCGAACTCAAGCTTGCTCCAGGTTTGCTCATCTCTATACGAGGCCAATAATAATAACTTTATTGGCTGCACAAAAGATGGGATCAGCTGACACATAAGGGCCCTATTACATTGGAATCAGGCCAATTCGGCAGATCATTGCTCTGTGTATGATCACTGGCTGATCATGTCTTTTGGTCTGAACTTAAAATCTTTGTCTACTGACCGCACATTGCTACGTGTAATAGTGATGTATGGCCAAACACTGATGAATCTTTACAGAAAATAATAAACTGTATACGTTACCTGGTGTTTTCCTGGCTTCTCCACACTCCTTACAGCCATGGGTACAACCTCAGAGTTGCGCTGTGAAGTGAAAGGCTGCTCAGCCAATCACTGGCCGGGATGGGACTGCCACGGCCAATGATTGGCTGAGAAGCCTGTCACTTCAGAGACCGACTCTGAAGTTGTACTCGGGAGCTGTAGGGAGTGTGGAGAATCACGCATGGACCTCACTGCACGGACATCACTTTCACAGTTACTGGGAACATGTGTTCCTGTGAATACTTTTTCACCTGATAACCGACCTTTGTAAGCTGCTTTTAGATTAAATGAATGGATCTATATCATATCTATCACCTATCACCTATCTACTGTATTTTCCAAAGTATAAGGCGTCTGGGCGTATAAGACGACCCCTGACTTTTAAGAAGATTATTAGGGGTTCGCCTTATATGCTGGAAAATGTTAACCCCTGCCTGACCGCAGCCCTGCTACAGTCAGGCAGGGGTTAACTGCAGCCAAATGGAAAAAAAAAAAAAGTTAACTCACCTGGGGCCCGTTCCCAGCGCAGGTAGTGTAAAGAAAAAAATCCGGAAAATACAGTATCTATCTATCTGTCTGTCTGTCTATCTATCTATCTATCTATCTATCTATCTACTATCTATCTGTCTATCTATCTATTATTTATCTATCTACCTATCTATCTATCTATCTATCTATTTATCTATCTATCCATTTATCTATTATTGATCTATCTCCTATCTATCTATCTATCTATCTATCTATCTGTCTATCTATCTATCATCTATCTATCTATCTATCTATCTATCTATCTATCTCCTATCTATCTATCTATCTATCTATCTATCTATCTATCTATCTCCTATCTATCTATCTATCTATCTATCTATCTATCTATCTATCTATCGTCTATCTATCTATCTATCTATCTCCTATCTATCTATCTATCTATCTATCTATCTATCTATCTATCTATCTATCGTCTATCTCCTATCTATCTATCTATCTATCTATCTATCTATCTATCTATCGTCTATCTCCTATCTATCTATCTATCTATCTATCTATCTATCTATCTATCTATCTCCTATCTATCTATCTATCTATCTATCTATCTCCTATCTATCTCCTATCTATCTAGAAAGGACGATGATCCGCAGCACACCAGTCGAGTGAAAAAGCTTAGTGTTTTATTTTAAAAATTTCAAACACAGCAACACAGCATAGCACGACGTTTCGGCGGGGTATCCGCCATTTTCAAGTGCCCCGCCGAAACGTCGTGCTATGCTGTGTTGCTGTGTTTAAAATTTTTAAAATAAAACACTAAGCTTTTTCACTCGACTGGTGTGCTGCGGATCATCGTCCTTTCTACTTATTGAGGTTCGTGGTCGGAACCAAGTCTGCTGGCACCCGCTTCTCTTGGACTTGTAGTGCCACTCGTATCCAATTCCTATCTATCTATCTATCTATCTATCTATCTCCTATCTATCTATCTCCTATCTATCTATCTATCTATCTATCTATCTATCTCCTATCTATCTCCTATCTATCTATCTATCTATCTATCTATCTATCTATCTATCTATCTCTTATCTATCTATCTATCATCCATTCATTACAGCCATTAGATCCCAGTTAGCCCCTGTCGCATAACTTCCCAGTATTGTGTTCCAGACGTCTGAGCATTCATAGCTTTATATCTGTAGCGGTCGGTATGATGTGAAGCCCACACGTGGCAGGTCTCCCTCTGTCTGTCCTACCAGGATATTTCTCTAACAATCTTTCTCTTCTTGTGAAATGTCCAAAACATGAAAGTGGAAGCCGGGTTATCTGAGCCTCCAAGGACGTGTAGAGTTTGATCTATTCTGGTTTCTTCTTCTTTTAGAAGTCCAGGGTATCAGCAGTAATCTCACCCAGCACCACACTTCAAAGGCGTCCATCTCCTTTCTGTCCTGTTTCTTCACCTTTCACACTGATAGGTTGTATTCCTCGGCTGTCACAGTGGTCGGGGACTTTACACCAGAACTCTTACCCTCCGTGGGCCAGCATAGGGTTGCACTAGCTGTGGTGTCTCCTTGCTTGTGTGCGGTGTCTTTGAGGGTAAAGTGCAGTAACAAGCTGAGGTCACAGGTAACTTGGAACAAATACCTCATGGTTAGTTGGTAGTTTTATATTTTTCTTCAAAATGGAGTTACAATGACTTTAAATATACAATTCCAAACAGGCATGCTGGACATAGCATACAATTTCTCTCCTTGCAGTTCCTGGCTGTGAGGTACACTACTTCAGTGCTGCAATTCCCAACAGTGGGGTGCAACAGATACTCCTGTGGTCACTGCTCACCGCTGGGCGGTCGGTCACAGGTTAGCTGAAACAACGTGACGCCACTTCTGTGGTGGTTGGCCGAGATATAGCTCTGCCTGGTGGTAATCCGTCGTGACGCCAGTGCCGGTTGGGCACACAGGTATGCTGGCACACCTGCTTTTATTTTTCAGTGGGCTGGCTACACCTTTTTCCCCTGTGGACAATAACCGGACGGGCTGTTTCGGGGTCCCTTGGGCAACTATCACGGTGGTCCGGAGTGGAGTAGTGACCCACCCGGACTATTGGCACTGCCACCCACAGAAAGGGGAGATAACCCTAGGAAGTGTGATTACTGTGTTGGTGCTTGGTGAAGAACCACAGAGTCTTTACTGTGAAGATACTTGATACAGGAAAATACAGGATACTTTCATCTTGATTAGTTACTTAATACTTCAGAGTCCAGATCTGTACTGAGAGTAGAAGGAGTGATACAGCTGTGCTGGCTGAATTGCGTGCTGAGAGGTAGAAAAGATCAGAAGAATAGAGAGGAGGATGACAAGAGAGTCCAAACCCAAGTAGTACTGTGCTCTTCCGGAACTTCAGAGGTAGAATAAGTAGAATACTTGAAAGTAGAGAGAACACTTGTACCCGTGTTTTGACTCTTTTGATCTTTGCACCACCTATTGCCCACCAGTGTCGGGTGACCCGTCCTAGAGGGTGACACAAGTCCCAGACCTTGTTAACTGGGATGAGCAGAGTGGTCAGAGTTCTCTGATGACACCAGCGCTGCGAGATAGAGTGCATAGGCTTCTAGCAACTTTGCTCTATCCGGATCAGTTTCTTACTTTGTTGCTCTTGTCCACGGTATGGGTTAAGATGATCCCTGACTTGTCCTCTCTAGTAATGACTTAACACTGCATAGTGTGTACTACAGTTGTTTGAAGAGAAACTGTAGGGAGCATCCTACCTCTACAGAGTCTAAGGCAAAAGACCCCACACTTCCTCTACCCATGTGACTTCCTTCCTACAGCATGTGTAAACTGTGCTGTGAGTGGGTGAGGAGTGTGTGTTAAGAAGTAAAGAAAGAGATGATAGGTAAGGAAAAGAAAGAACTCTCAATGGTTTACTGATCCATGTGGTACATAAGCAAAACATTAACCCTTTCATTCCTACAGCTGTGCAATATCTAGATATACATACTAGTGACAACGACATCTAGTGGCAAAACTTTGGTACTGCTACATCACCACTTACACTTACAAGTACAGGCTTTTGGGAAGGGTGTAACCAATAGCAACACCCATCTATCTATCTCCTATCTATCTATCTATCTATCTATCTATCTATCTATCTTATCCATCCCTCCATCTACCACAGCAACATATTGTGATAGAAGTTTTCTCTTCCACTCTCTATACTAATGACAGTTGAAAAGGAAAAATGAAAAGGCTCAACCAGCAATGTCTCTCTATTACCAAGGCGTTAGATACATTTGCTGACTAAACAGCCCATATTAGTCACATGCAGCGTGTCACTTTAAATGAATGCCCAATAACCCCGACAGGAAGATGAATTCTGTCCAATTAAACATTACGCAGTGTTCCCTTTGCCCACGATGATATATAGTATGGTGTCTACACCGCTGCATTGCCTCAATGTTACCACAGATAATAAATTCTATATTTTCTATGGTTTCCGCGTAATTGGTTGCCTCTCTGTGACCCGGCGCTACCTCGCACTAACAATTAATTTTATGTCTCCTTTATGTTGGTGCGCGTCTCTTTGGCACATTGAGGGCACTTGGTTCAATTATTAGTCTGAAGTGTAAGAAAGTGTCACGAGTTACGAAGACCCTAAGTGTTTAGGACTGACCGAGACACAATGCCGCCCCGCTAGACGTAAATAAGGGCATAGAAAGTGGCGCGCTCTCCTCTTCTTCAGCAGAGGTTTTGGCACTGTGTCATTTATCAGTGTTTCTATGTTCCAGCAACTATAGAGGAGGACACTGAGGGCCTCTTGTGGCACAATTGTGTATAGCAGATTAAAAAAAAAAAATCCAAAAAGCATAAAAAATAAAATTGCCTCGGGCAAAAGGTTTAGAAACCTGAAGGTCCCTTACTCTAAAGCGACATGAAGGGGAGCAGCTGGCAGAAATTATATGCAACTAATAGACATTTAACCACAGACAGGAAATCCTCTCCAGGTCAATGGCATATTACTGTAGTTTTGCTTGACTATATGGGTAAAGACACACTTGATTTTATGTGGTGGCCACTGGCTATATGACTTTGCAGGTAAGCTGTATCTGTATGGCCGTTGTATTTATACCACAGAAACATAACTTATGGCTGCTCCTGGTGAGAGAGGCTAGCCCTTTTGTATTGGTGACCTTGTGAGAAATCCTCTCCCAAGAGGAACACATTTGTGGTGTACCACTGTGGGTGTTGCTATTCTTCACACCCCTCGCAAAAGTCTGCACTTGCTTGTGGTCTTGTTGCAGCTACAGTATTACCAAAGATGACCACTAGATGTCACTGTAATGTATAACTAAGGTCTAGAAGCTGCACAGCCAAAGTGTCTTAAAGGGTTATTGTTTGTGTAAGTCCCAGATTCTGTTAACCAGTAGGATTACTCCTTTCTTCTATCCTATCACCTCTTTCCTTTCCCCTTCTCTATTGCACTCTTTCCACCCAACCACAGCGCATCTTACACGCTGGTTAGGAAGTTAGTCCCTTGGGTGAAGGAGAAGTCTTAGATGAGCTTTGGTGGAGAAAGGACGCAGCTTAGATAACTCTCTACCGTGGTTCTACCTGGGCCCTAGCCCTCTGCCAGGTCCTCTCTGTAAGTTCAGTCTTAGTCAGTGCCCAGCATGGGTAGGACGCAGGACAGAGTACCCTTACAACCTTCTTTCTCGAAGCACCACGCAAGCTGTGTGATGCACTGCTAAACCCTTCAAGAGACGACTAGCCAACAGATAACCTCAACCCTTGCCGAGGAAAAGGAGTCACTACAGTGCAGGACAGTATCCACAAGAGAGCCAAAGAGCTAGGAACTGATCTGAGTGAAGCAAAGTTACTAAAGGTCGATGAACTCCATCTTGCAGTGCGGGTGTACTTAGGAAATCCTAATCATTCAGTTCATCCCAGGTAAAAGGGTCTGGGGCCTGTGTCACCCGTTAGTACGGTTCTGCCAAAGCTAGTGAGCATCAGGTGGTGTGAAGACTATAGGAAAGGTCAATACACAGGCACAGGCTGTTTCTTCCTCTTATTCTACAAGAATTCTTCTCTACACTCCAACCTCCCGGCAGAGCACATTACTACTTGGGTTGAGACTCTCACGGCACCCTCCTCTCTACTACCTCAGTACAACCTTATCAACTCTACTACATTCTACTCTTCACTTATCACACAGATCTGGTGTATTTATTGGAATTGTATCAAGTGTATCTCAAGATTCGTTGTGTTACCTGCTGCACATTTACAAGTAGTAAACCCAGTCAACGTTATCACCTGAGTCTGTTATTATTCATCACCACCTGCACTGCTACAACATCTTCCGGGGGTCACCACATTTATACTGATCAGGTAGAAGCAGCACCCAGACACAGGGTTCCAAGGGCCTCTGTCACATTAGATACAGTACAGGTGTGGTGGGGCCACGTTACAGCTTTTGTACCAGGTGCTTCAAGTTTTGGGTACCATAATGGGGACCAGTTTCGCCCTAGTGCACCCTTTTCTTCTGGTACTTGCAATGCCATAAAGCCATAAAGGTATATCATATTTCCAGTGTTGTGATTGGGTAGAGATGTGTGTAGGTTGAATTCAGTTTGATTTTTTTTTTTCAAATAATTTTATTTTTCCATTATAATGATGACATCATGTCTATACAGCATTGCATGCATTGTGTTTATTTATAAGGAGAGAAACCATTTACATACATGATGATATACATCTAAAATAGAGGCGATCTGCACAATTACTATGTCCCCTATTACAGCTAGTATGGGAGGATTACCCAGCTTTCCTAATGCTTCTGAATGGCAAATCTGTGCAGGTATACTAATCAATAAGGCTTGTTGGCTGAGAAGTAGACCAATAGTCCAATGCATAGCTTCTTAAAAGTGGTCATCCAGGATTAGATTTTTTTTTTTTTAAACAGCACCACCCTGTCCCCAGTTTGTGTGTGGTATTACAACTACATTTATTCAATAGGACTGAGCTGCAATACCACATACTAACAAGAGAGGTGCTGTTTCTGGAAGAAAGCAGTCATGTTTTTTTAATCCTGGATAACCCCTGTAAGAGGATGCTTTAATCTCTCATTGCTCACAGTAGAGGAAAACCTACATCACTATGGAGGTCGAGCAAGGCCAGACATTATTTTCTACTTAAAGGGAACCCGTCACCATGTAAATGCTACCTAAGCTATCGGCATAATGTTATAGAGTAGAAGGAGCTGAGCGGATTGATATATAACTTTATGGGAAAAGAGTCAAGATAACTTGCAATTTATTGATTGAAATCTCTGATGTTTCAATGCTAAAGAGTCCTGCTATTGAGTGACCCCGCCCACTGGACTCCTTAGCCCAGATTTCAATCAATATGTTACAAATTGTACAGAATCTTTCCCCACAAAGTTATATATCAATCCGCTCAGCTCTTCCTGCTCTATAACATGATGGCGATAGATTAGATAGCATTGTCTTGGTGACAGGTTCCCTTTAAAAGCACAAATCCAAAGATCATGGACAAAATAGGAGGCTATTCAATTCCTAATCTTCTTTTCTTTTCTGTTTGCTGTCATTGAATAGAAACCTAAATATTTCTCACAACTGAGTGTTTGTTACAATGTACCCAGCCCAAATGCTCTGTGAGCCCTAGGTTATTAGCCTTCTCCTGCAAGCTACCAGGACAGGAGAAAGACTTGTGCTGCTGATAGTTATCACAGGGAAAACTGCCTGATGCTAAATCTTTTAGCAATTGCAACTTGTATTGTGCTTATACAGTAGTTCGCTAGTTCCTTATCCAAGAACTGACATGTGCAGAAGGTGCTTGGCGGCTTACATAGTATTGTAGGCCTCTTTCTCTTCCTTATAGAGGATATACAGGAAGCAGGCGCTCAGCATCACTCCGGCCAGCTGACAAACAAAAGAACAAACACTGTCAATAAACATGTAAGACCTAAAAGGCACCATGCAAACTTGTTAAAGGGGTTATCCAGAATTCTAAAAATCATTACCGCCTTCTTTCAAAAAGAGTGCCACCCTGTCCTCAGGCTGTATGTGGTATTACAACTCTAATGCTCATCCTGCTACTATAGAGTGCAGATGCCGCAGGGATGAGTTTATCATATGGCACAACTCACAATGATATCTTCTATGTTTTCCATAGGAGGGCGGATTCAATGACAAACTCAACTCTGCTGCATCTGCATCTCCTGTAGCTTCTGTGCCGGTAAGGTTTTAGAGATGGGAAATTCTCATTTAAAGGGGTACTCCAGCCAAAAAAAAAGTTATATAGATTTGTAATTTACTTCTATTTAATAATCTCAACTCTTCCAGTACCTATCAGCTGCTGTATTTCCAGTCTGACACGGTGCTCTCTGCTGCCACCTCTGTCCATGTCAGGAACTGTCCAGAGCAGTAGCAAATCCCTATAGAAAACCTCTCCTTCTCTGGACAGTTCCTGACATGGACAGAGGTGGCAGCAGAGAGCACTGTGTCAGACTGGAAAGAATACAACACTTCCTGCAGGACATACAGCAGCTGATAAGTATGGTAAGATTTAAGATTTTTAAATAGAATTAAATTGCAAATCTAGATATCTTTCTGAAACCGGTTGATTTAAAAAGAATAACATTTTCGCCGGAGAACTCCTTTAACTTTCTTGAGGGTGAGGGTAAAATGCACTTTTCTTCTATAAGGGTCGATGTGTGCAACCTTAAAGGGGCTCTCTGCTTTAGACAAGCCTTACTTGTTTCAAAGATCCTTTAATAACTAGCCGATCACAAAGTGTCTCTGCTGGGATCTCTAGCGATCATAGAAAGGTAGCAGTAAGTGTACAAGTTCCGTGCAGCGCCACCACAGGTAAAATGAAGTATTACACAGCCAATAAGATGTTTGTGTGATACAGGACAGGATAGGAGATCCTATCAGGAGATGCTCTATTAACTCACAGTACCCTAATAGAGTATATGTAAAAATAGTTTTTCGAAATCGGACATCCCCTTTAATAAATCACAGCAGCAATGTGCTGTTACTATGGATACAGCAGCCATGGGGCTATCAGATTCTTGCAGCTGCTTATACACTATATAATATACACAATATAATGTCAGGAGAGAGAGGAGACTGGTAGTTTGTAGTATACTCAACTCTCTTATACTGTAATTTAGAAGAGTTAAAAACACAGGCTGTAATATTACATTTTGTCCAGCAGATGGCGATATTGTCATTAGATTCTGCAAAGGATTTATTTCTGCTGAATTGTGATCGTTTGTAATTTAGATTCAGACGAGAAGCAATCTAAAACCATTCGTATAGGGTCAGGACATAAAGGAGGGCCCGGTTGTTATAATAAAAAATATCTAATATTTTCCATGTCATGAAGGGGATAAGTATGGCAGCGCCCTGAAGTTGAAGATACATCACCCTCTGCCTTTAAAGTGACAATGATTGAAAGCTGGATTAAGTGTTCAGGATGTGTCGTTCCTGTGTAATTTAAAGTGATCCTCTAACTTTTAGCACCAGGTGCTTTTTTTTTTGGCTGAGAGTCTGTGCAGAATAGTTTTCTTTACAGCATTCAGAGGTTTGTTTTTCCGATACAGAGCTCCAAAACCTATGCATATACATAGTATTAAAGCAATCACCGTCAGTCACCACTGGGGAAGCATGAAGCCTGCTGTATACTGTTATATTTTGTATGTCAATGCATAAACAGTATACAGTAAGCTCCTATGCTCCCTCTAGTGGTGGCTTGGGGGAAGCTAAAATGTTATAATTTAAATATTGTTGTTTCAATGTAGAGGAATTAAACTTGCAGAACATTATAGCTCTGAGCAGCGTTGCACTGAAGTTCCTTGGAGCTATCAGAGGCAAATTATTCCGAGCACCCCCTCCCTCTTCCATACTTTTTGTCCATTTTAAAGGAGTATTCCACTCAAACATAACTTTTGATATGTTGCTGCCCATGGTGAGACTAACAATTCTTTCCATACTTGTTATGATCTATTCAGTCTCCTTCCCCCAGTTCTAAGCTGCTACGTTCTGCTGAAGACACAAAAATCTGTGTGTGAGCTTTTCTCTCTGTCCCCCTCTCCTCCCTCCTCCCTTCTGAGACAGATGATGTAAACAAGTCACTGGCAGGCTTTATCTGCAATATAGTAGCTTCTTTGTAATGCTGG
This sequence comes from Dendropsophus ebraccatus, assembly GCF_027789765.1. Classification (NCBI taxonomy): domain Eukaryota; kingdom Metazoa; phylum Chordata; class Amphibia; order Anura; family Hylidae; genus Dendropsophus; species Dendropsophus ebraccatus. The sequence goes on along the minus strand of NC_091454.1, from coordinate 18,704,482 downwards.
GAGGGTTATTCTGAGGTCAAGTTGTTTATGAAGTCGCTGTGATTAACCCTCCAGGCATTACAAAGAAGCTGCAATGTTGCAGATAAAGCAAGGTATCATATGTGTCCTTGACCTAACAGCTATTTAACAGTGTCAGCCGATTGGAACGTAAATTTCAAGCCCGATAGATAGATAGATAGATAGATAGATAGATAGATAGATAGATAGGAGATAGATAGATAGATAGATAGATAGGAGATAGATAGATAGATAGATAGATATATAGATAGGAGATAGATAGATAGATAGGAGATAGATAGATAGATAGATAGATAGATAGATAGATAGATAGATAGATAGATAGGAGATAGATAGATAGATAGATAGGAGATAGATAGATAGATAGATAGATAGATAGATAGATAGATAGATAGATAGGAGATAGATAGATAGATAGGAGATAGATAGATAGATAGATAGATAGATAGATAGATAGATAGATGGATGGATGGATGGATGGATGGATGGATGGATGGATAGATAGATAGATAGATAGATAGATAGATAGATAGATAGATAGATGGATGGATGGATGGATGGATAGATAGATAGATAGATAGATAGATAGATAGATAGATAGATAGATAGATAGATAGATAGATAGGAGATAGATAGATAATAGATAGATAGATAGATAGATAGATAGATAGATAGATAGGAGATAGATAGATAGATAGATAGGAGATAGATAGATAGATAGATAGATAGATAGATAGATAGGAGATAGATAGATAGATAGATAGATAGATAGATAGATAGATAGATAGATAGATATTACTAATTATCTCATACCTGAAAGCAGGCAATGCCTATAGACACGGCCCCAATCAGTAGTAGATGCTTCTGTATGAATTCTCCCAGTATGGTGATACATCCTCCCTGTGGTGAGAAGGAGAGGTCAGAGGAGTGGCTGTAAATCCAGAGGTGACAACTATGTCACATGATGATAGTAGACTATAGTGAGGTGCACACTTAGGGCGAGATCCACCCTACACCCGAATATCTGGACTACATAACCCTTAATCCTTCCAAGTTTACAGGTGATCACTTCCCGCTTAGCCAATAACTGGCCCTGGCACTGTCCCATCTCAGTCAGTGATTGGCTGAACAGGGCAGCTGCAGGGGACACCAAAGAAGAAGGACACCGGGGGGCGGGGACAGGTAAGTATAGATGAGCACTTTTTTTTTAACCTCTCTAAAACAGCTGCCCGCCTGTAATCCTGTAGCTGTTTTAGTGCACTTTGTTCACGGTTCAGTTACATTAAAGTTTGTCGGACCTGCCAAACCGTACTTTTGATATGTTCGCTCACTTCTACTAACCATTCATTCATCATTTCTTACCTCCACTTTATAGATATTCGAGGGGTGGTCCCGTTCCCCACATGCTAGGATCCTAGTCTTGCAGCAGCTGTCGGGCACCTTTCTACGACCGCTATACTCTTCCGTATTGATGTATAGACTGTATCTCCAGTCTTCGTAACTCGTGCTGCCGCAACATCTGAACTGCGGTATACAGATGGGTCACATTATAATCCTATGTCTGCCATTGCACAATAGTTCTATCAATAGCTGGAAACCATCAGCAAGTTGCTGTTGATGGATCTGCAGTCTCTATTTAGTTAACAAGTTGCTGTTGATGGATCTGTTGCTACTATTTAGTACATGGAGGGCATAATGCAATGAGTTAGCATAGGCTAGGTTCACACTGCGTTTTTGCAATCCGTTTTTTCATCCGTTTTTGCAAAAAACGGATGAAAAAAACGGATGCATTTGTGTGCATCCGTTTTTCCATTGACTTCCATTGTAAAAAAAAAACGGATCAAAACGGATCCATTTTTTTTAGCGGACACAAAAGTAGTGTCAGCTACGTTTTTGTGTCCGTCAAAAAAAACGGATCCGTTTTTCTCATCCATTTTTTTGCAAAAAACTAATGAAAAAAACGGATTGCAAAAACGCAGTGTAAACCCAGCCATAGTCATACATTCTCCAACCCTACTTGTTGATGGTTTCCCCAAAGTAAAAACTTGGTAAAATGAAGAAAGTTGAAAAAAAAATTTAAAAATTTATTACAGTAATAAATGTTTTAACGGCTAAATATTGATTTGCCTGACATGACTGACCTTCCCTATATACTTACTGAAGTGCTCAGAGCGGAAATAATTCTTTTTTAATGAAAATCAGGATCCAAAGGAAAATTAGCGATAGAGCGCGGGATTATGGGTTATTTATGTTAAGACCTGAGCTATGCGGCGATTTAATGGAGTGGCCCGTGATCAATCAGGCTTCATTATACGTTATAATCTATGGCGCGCGTTAAATCGCTCTTGAATTTTAAGCGGCGAATTACGGCTTTATTCATCACACATTTAACGGTGGCCGAAGCTGTAACTGCTGGCTGCACTGCTGCATTGTTTAATGATGTTGTCTTCTACTATTGCAGAACTATTACTCCCAGCATGCCCAGATTAGAGATATTAGAATAATACACGTTTTAAATTAACCTCTTATCATATAGCACATGTTTAATCCTACTTCCTGTAATTTGTCCTCATCTAGCTGTCACTAGAGACAGATTTCCCCTGACAACAGGCAGTGGACACTGCATTACAGAGAAGTGAGACATCTAGTGGCCAAGACTTCAGTGCAGTTTTTTTTCAGACCCCCAGCATGGATAGGGGATAACAAGCCCAGATGAGAATATCCCTTTAATGTTACAAAAGCTTACATCCTGCTGCAATTGGTCAATGGCGTAAGTGATGTCTTTCATCTCTGGTTGTCCGTAGTTGTGTACGATGGTTTCGTTGAGGCTTTCTTTAAGTTCTTCGCTTATCTATTCAAGGGGAAAAAAGAATATATGTAAATAAATATGTTGATGATGTCCAATGACCTCTCTACCCAGCAGTGGCAGTGACAGCAGGGGGCAGCATGTATGTTGGTAAAATTTTACATATCCACTCTCATGGCAATAATATTCATCATCATCCTCGCCACCATCTTCAGCGTTTCAGATGTTGTGACTTTCAAAGTAAGATTCTCACCTTCTTGTTTAGGGAGTCACAGAGACTTAATAAAAGTCTCACCTATTACTTTTTCCATCATTCACAATTTTACACATTTGCAGGTAAAATCAGGTCGCTTAAAAGTTGTCAGTGCAAATTACTGATGATGGTCTCATCTTAGTCTTGTTTCTAGTCTCCTGAAAGGATAGGGCTATTTCCTTCTAGAAACATCTCCACTCTTATCCTCAGTTTCTACTTAGTACTGCAGCAAAGTGAATGAAGCCGAGTTGTAATACCACACATGACCTGAGTACAAGTGTGGCGCTGTTTTTTTTTTTTGTTTTTTTTTTGGGGGGGGGGGGGGGGCACTGCAATACCAGACACTGCCTTAAGACAAGGGTGATGCTTTTTTTTTTTTAAAAAAAAAAAGAAAAAAAAAAGAGAAAAGGTAACCTTAAAAGGGATTTCAGGAGCCATCATGATTAATGGGCCCAATCACAGCTGCAACCCCTGCGACCCCTACAGCTAGGCCACTGCTTACAGACCAGATGGTTCTCTGGTCCTTTTGCTTGCATTGTGTAATATAACATTCTGCTGTTCATCCAGGATTATACTTACCGTCTCATAGTACATATAGGAGAGAACGCCAGCCGCAAGCTCTGCTGTGTAAACTGAGATTAGAATGGCCAGGTACTGCAAAATAAAGCAACAATATGTACAGTAACTTATGGCTTCTAGATGGAATTTGAAACAGAAATATTGTGTTCTCTGCCTCCAGTAGAGGGCGCTGTTTTAACATAAAGTACTGCCGCCACCTAGAGGCATTGGCTTAAAATGTATGTATCATTCTGGACAGCTTACCGTGTTATTTTGTAGTACAATATCAATAATAAAATCAAATATAATGGCAAGCACCATATGCTTTTTACATGAAAAATAATTAAGTTCATACTTACCTGTTCTCCTCCGCTGTCCTGCAGCCATGTTCCCCACTCATCACTGACGCTTCTGGCCCTGTCTTTTTAGTATCAGGATGCGCAACCAGTCTCCGGCTGAGACGAGACAGCTCTGCGGTCAGTGATTGACTGAGAAGACGGTGTAAGAAGCATCAGCGGTGAGTGGGGAACATGGGCAGAAGGCTGCAGGACACTGGGGGAGAACAGGTAAGTATGAACATTATTTTTTTTTACATTGTCATCAGCTGTCAACCAATGATCGGCTGATTTGTGGATTAAAAATGAAAAGGGAAATATAAAGGAAAGACTTCAGTATCCTACTGGATTCACTTCTGGCCTTGGCTCAAAAACTGCAGTGGCAGTTTTCAAAAAAAGAAAAAAAACTGCTGTGTGTGTGTGTGTGTGTGTGTGTGTGTGTGTGTGTGTGTGTGTGTGAAACTAGCCTTAAAGCGATTTACAAATATTTTAGAAATCACATAGAGGGAAGTTGTTTGAAAGGACAGTGACCATTTAAATTAGCTTTTTTTTATCTGATAAGATACATTAACAAGATTTGTATAAATCAATAGTACAAATATGAGAAACTTTGTTAAGTGTCAGACTGATTTGAGTGGATGATGAGTGGATTTAACAGAAAATTTATCTGCTCAGTGGAGAACCAGGCATTTTTTTCTGGTAAGATACATTACAAAGTGTCTCATATTTCCTTGTACTACTGATTTATGCAAAGTTTGTTAAAGTGTCAGTTCTATTTAAAAACCTTAAACAATTTGCATTTTAAAGCTGATGTTCTGAACTGTACATATAATTAATAGTTAGTTGTATCAGGCGGAGGGACAGATGGTGCAGATCAGAGATGTCATGAGCAGCATATTATCTTCCCTTCTGGATGAAAAGCGGAGCTGAAATTGTTGCCGATTTCTATACAGAACTACTAGGACAAAAATCATATATGCCGGGTGTTATATACACAAAATACCTGCTGTGATTGTAACATCAAGCCCCTTCAAAGTGAGAGCTATAACCTTCAGCGTGTGTACAATAGAGAGGGGAAGCTGTAGGGGGTCCGAGGTAGCAGTTGCATCAAACAGCCTCTCTACCACATAAGACGGCAGCAGAAGTATAAATCAGAGTTTGTAATGGAAGTTATATCTCCGATAGATATGTATAGTCTATGACAAATTCTAAAAATAAGTTGTCAACTCAAGCAAGTTGTCAGTGAAAGTCTATTTTGACCAGAATATCCCGTTAGAGGGAATCTGTCATCAAGACAATGCTATCTAATCTATCGCTATCATGTTATAGAGCAGGAAGAGCTGAGAAGATTGATATATAACTTTGTGGGAAAAGATTTAATATAAATTGTAATTTGTTGATTAAAATCCCTAATCATTTTATATTAGGAGTCCAGTGGGCGGGGTCACTCAATGGACTGGACTCTTTAGCATGAAAACAATCAATAAATTACAAGTTTTACTGAATCTTTTCCCATAAAGTTATATATCAATCCGCTCAGCTCCTTCTGCTCTATACCATGATGGCGATAGCTTCGGTAGCATTTTCATGCTTACAGATTCCCTTTAAAGGGCTTGTACCAGTCTGCTTTCTAAGAGAACTGTGCTTCTCTAGTTTAAAGGATGTTTGCGGTATTGCCTACTGGCTTGACTAATATACCCCTTCCTCTTCAAGAAGAAACACGCTGGCTTGAGAGTCAGAAGTCATATCCAGGCTCTGGTGCTTCATTTTGCCATGTAATAAAAATACAGTTTATGTAAATAGCGCATTCACATTGGGAACCACAAGCTTAAAGTTACCACTTATAATGTCCCATAGTACCCTTAGGCCCCCTTTTCACACTTCAGGAAACCTGACCCTAAAGGTCCTATAGGGCATGGACACCTTTCAGGATTTTTCCTGACGGGTGTCAGTGCTGGAAAATAGGCCTGGATTGTCTAGAATTCCGGCATGAATGCCCTATAAAACGATTGACTCCTTACCCTGTCAATCCCTTTTCTATCCGGTAGCCACAAGAGGATACTGTTACCCCCCAGCGTTGCAGCTCACAAGTGGTGTCACTGGTGCTCTCGCAAAGTCCGAACAAAGAGAAAGAAACTGTAGGTCACCACTGCAGCCTGCAGCAGGTAAGTATGATTTTTTTTTCTTCTTCGATTTTTATGATCAGGAAACACTGATAGTGTCCTGAAGCCTCCTGAAATGATTCCTGATCAGTGTTTCTTGTAAAAATGGCCAGGGAGGTGTGAAGGAGGCCTTATAATTATAATGCCCCTTATTGTTCCCGATCCTGCAGAATGTCATACTATGGACTGGTTACTAGAGGGAGCTCCACCATGTAGTACCTTGGGCTGGTCAGTAGACGCGCCAGTATACAGTACCATGCCCTGGCCCCTAGATGGAGCATTGGAAACAGTAAAGGTGATACTATCCCTTAGTGTCCCCACTCAGTATTTGTGCCCTCCTTTGTTCTCCTAATAAATGAAAAGGCTAATACTTACCTAGCCCTGCTCCCATGATGACCAGAGCCGCTCTGCATTCTCAGGCTTACAGCCTATGAGATGCTGGAACAGGACCTCTTTGGTAGGTGAACTTGATGACATCACTGACGACCTCTTTGGTAGGTGAACTTGATGACATCACTGACATCACGGGGGTCTTTTCCCAACATTTCATAGGTGTCCTGTATCCTATGAGAGCTAATGTTAACCGCAGCCAGCTCCATTCTCTGCCATAGTATTCAACCGTATCTACATGAGGACACAGATACACTTGATCATTGTCGTCGCCCCTGGTTTGCACTCATAGGGTAAGGAAATGGGGTCAACCCTTGTATAGTATCCGGTAGAAACTTTTTTTTCCCCATGCACTGCACAGACACTGAACCAGCAGGGAGCGCTGTGAGGATTGAGGTCATACCGCAGAATTCTGAATGCAGCTCTTGATGCGATTACAGTTTAAAACCGCAAAATGAATTACAATCAAACATACATTTAGCATAAGGAGCCGGTTTAATTATCGGGTCAGCTTGTGTCCGTGTCGTAGAGGCATATAGGGAAATATCAATCGGCAGACAGCTAGTCTGAACCGAGGAGCCGCATGAACATGAATCATTCAAAACTAATAATGGAAAATTAGGAGATTTGATTTCCGTGGGCTTTAATACTCGGCGCATTTGACATCTCATAAGGAAAAATGAATTCTTGGAATCCCTGTAAGAAAATGAGTGGGATCAGACTTGGAACAGTAGGACTCACCTTCAAAGAGGCAAAGAACGGGCTTATTGCGGAGCCCCCCGCAGGGATAAAAGTGCTGCTGGCGGTATATTTAGCATGCTACGTGTATGGTTAATCATGAAAGGAAATTCTGTATAGAAATTTACAAGAAAAAATAAAAAATTGTACTCAGACTGACAGTATGACATGGGAACATGCAATTACAGCCTGTACTTTGTCTCTTTGTTTTATCTTTTCTTGTCTCGCGTTATATCTGCTGACTATTGTCATATAAAACAAGAGAGATAGACTACTATTGGGAAACTTTTATGTAACCTACCGCCATGTGGACCTCTCATGAACCTGGGTACCTGGGGGGGGGGGGGGGGGCACAAATTATCCACAAACGGGGGCACAACTTATCCACAAACGGGGGCACCTGGCTACCTTAAGGGGGCATCTATCTACTGGAGTGCCCATATCTACCTACTAAGGGTAAACTACCTACTGGTGGTGCCTATCTACCTACTGAGGTGCACAGATCTACATCCTAAGGTGTCTATCTTCCTCCTGTGGGCACCTATCTACCTATGGGGGCACTTGGCCACCTACAGGGGGCAACAACCTACTGGGGGGAATCTGTAGTGTCCCAGAGCTACAGTGAGCCACTACTGTTCTTAGCACACAAGTTGTATTTCTATGTTCTGGGCTGAAGGTTTGCAATTTACTACTTTGCCACTAGGTGTCTCACTGTTCTCATGTACTTGCACAGCTGAAGGGAGTATAATGTGTTAACCCTGCACTAATGTCTTGCCACTTTGTTGTCCAATCCCTGAGCTGGGTACCTCACACACGTCCATCTATCACACGCTTAGGTTATGTCCTTTCCGGAAAGTTCCCCACCAATGGGAGATTAGTCTCGTCCTCTCCTATATATTTCCCTGAGGTTTCCTAGGTAGGACAGCTCAGATCTAGCTTAGTAAGAGAAAGTGTATACAAAAGGCTTTTTCCTGCTGAAGCTTACTCCAGGGCCTGGCCTGGAGGCCAGGTCCCCTGACAGGAACTCTATGTTGCAGCTTATTCTTTCATCTATCTATTTCTATCTATACGGTAGTACTCCGCAGTGCTTAAGCCTAAGGTGGTGTTACTACCACTAACGGTCAACCTACGTGTGGGGTGACTATCCTTCTTCTAACAAGCCAGGACGTTCCTACAACTACAGGTTAGTCTGCAGTGGCGCAAAGAGCAACTACAGCTAAAGAACTCCATTGGTATTCGCTCAGTCATCTTGGCTAACCTTGAGTGGCTGGCTACACCCGATTGTGCAAGCCCGGGGCCCGTGCTACCAGATCTGGCACTCTGTGATCTCTCTGGTAAGCTGCGGTATTCTCCAAAATGTGAGTATGGGTATTTCTTCTATTGTTTGCAGAGGAGCTAAAAGCAGCTACAGCTGAAGAACTCCATTGGTATTCGCTCGGTCATCTTGGCTAATTTTGAGTGGCTGGCTACACCCATTGTGCAAGCCTGGGACCTGGTTAGTAGAGGGAGCTCCACCACTAGTGCTGTTCACTAGAAGCACTAGCATGCAGTACCATGCCCTGGCCCCTAGAGGGAGCATTGGAAACATTAAAGGTTTATAACTGTTAGGCCCCTCTAGACCACTGAAAGTATTAAAGGTATACAACCACCATTTCTTATACTAACTTATATAAAAACGTGACATCTTCCAGGTCACATCTCCAGGCTTTCTGTCCAGAAAACCATTGGTTAATGTATAGTTAATAGCAAATTAACCATAGGAAAATTATATGCAAATTATGAAAAAAATAAATTATTCCCTTAAATGTAATTTTCTAATTGCTTGTATTTTTATTATTATTTTAATATGTTAATTGCTATATAAGTTTTGTTTGTCAGTAGAACAGCTTCCAATATTAGAAGCCTCCAAAAACAGATTGCTCCTAGTCGGGGGAACGGGCCCCTTGATAAGACTCCATGAGATGAGGAAGGAACGATTATTAACATTTTCAGTAAGTTTACACTCCTGGGGAATCAGTGTTCCCTTTAATGGGAATTTTATCTTATATAATTAGAGGTTCCATTTACGGACATTATTGTCACTCCTATTTTTTCCGAGTTATTAGAAAATCAATTAATTTTAAGCGTTTGTTGTCATAGAAGCCTTCTTCAGGATACAGAAATCGTAACGCCATCTAAGTGAATAAAACGTGGAGCAATATGGACAGTAATTCTATCTATACGGTCATACTATGCGGTGCTTAAGCCTAAAGTGGTGTAACTACCACTAAGGGTCAACCTTGCCTACGTCTGAGGTGACTATTAGAGATGAGCGAACCTGGAGCATGCTCGAGTCTATCTGAACCCGAACGATCGGCATTTGATTAGCGGGGGCTGCTGAAGTTGGATAAAGCCCTAAGGCTATGTGGAAAACATGGATATAGTCATTGGCTGTATCCATGTTTTCCAGACAACCTTAGAGCTTTATCCAACCTCAGCAGCCCCCGCTAATCAAATGCCAAACGTTCGGATTCGGATGGACTCGAACCCGAACCCGGTTCGCTCATCTCTAGTGACTATCCTTCTTCTATCAAGCCAGGACTTTTCTACAACTACAGGTTAGTTTGCAGTGGAGCAAAGAGCAACTACAGCTGAAGAACTCCATTGGTATTCGTCAGCTGACCTGATGAGTACAGATGTTTAAGGTCAGCTGTCAAGCATGGCCGCAACACTGTATAATGGTTCTGAAGGTTACTCTATCATAGCTATTGGGAGTAATGATACTCCTTGCGGAGACTGACAGCTGGTCAGGCAATGCTTTCTGGGGGAAATATATATACAGTATATATATATATATATATATATATATATATATATATATACAAATGAGTTGTCCTGCTCTGTACTGACGATGGCATGAACTCCCAAACAGTTTACAAATGGATGTGTCTTTCTTTTGAAGGAGATTCTGGTCTAGTTGACATCCCTACTCTTGTTTTAAAAGGGGTACTCCGGATAAAATAAAATGTTTTCAAATCAGCTGGTGTCAGAAGGTTATATAGATTTGTAAATTACTTCTATTTACAAATCTCAAGTCTTCCAGTACCTCAAGTCTGACACAGTGCTCTCTGCTGCCACATCTGTCCATGTCAGGAACTGTCCAGAGCATTATGAAATGACAGTTCCTGACATGGACAGAGGTGGCAGCAGAGAGCACTGTGTTAGACTGGACAGAATACTTCAATTCCTGCAGAACATATAGCAGCTGATAAGCACTGGAAGACTTGAGATTTTGAAATAGAAGGTAATTTTTTTTGCCAAATTACCCCTTTAAGCGGAAAGCTCCTTCTCCCAAACTTAAACTTAAGTATCATGTGTTTGTGTGTTCTCTATAGAGAGGGGAGAAGCAAGCCCCCACCCACTGGCTTATTCCCTCCCAGAACATTAGGGTCAAATTATGTAAATCCAACACTCCCATCTCTTCTCTTCGCCAACATAATCTGTCTGTAGTTGTTAGAACCCACCAACTACAGTGAATTTGACCAACTGTCTAAGATATATGGGCACCTTAAAGGGAACCTGTCCCCATGAAAATGCTACCTAAGCTATCAGCATCATGTTATAGAGCAGAAGGAGCAGAGCAGATTAATATATATCTTTATAGGGAAAGATTCAGTATAACTTGTAATTTATTGATTGTTTCCATGCTAAGGAGTCCTGCCATTGAGTGACACCGACCACTGGACTCCTTATCACAGAATGATCAGGGATTTCATTCAAGTTATACAGAATCTTTTCCCATAATGTTATATATCAATCTGCCCAGCTCTTCCTGCTCTATAACATGATGGTGATAGATTAGATAGCATTGTCTTAGTGACAGGTTCCCTTTAACACTTTGATTATATATATATATATATATATATATATATATATATATATATATATATATATTTGCATGGTAAATCTGAGGGGTCAAATGCCAAACTGACATAAGAAGTGGGAAAGAAGGAAAATCGGGGACACCTACGTATGGTGCTTCAAATAAAGCAGTATATAGGTAGTTGTACACCATGTAACCATGCAACAGAAGAAGCACCCGTAGTGGGACACTACAACCATACACCAGAAGTGGCCAAAGTAGGCATAATTCAACACAAGGCCAGACCGGTCCCTTTAAAAACCAAAATTACATCCACAAAATACCACAAAAGAACGGTTTTCTGGCGCTCCTACCAGTTGTTCCATGACTTTTGTACCGCCATACATGATATGTTTTAACAAGCCATTCACAGTCATCCCAATTACCATATCTATTGAGCAGAAGGTTCCAGGTGTTTTGTTAACCTATGCGCCTATGAATAAAACTAATCTACAGCATTAATCTCAACAACAGGAACTCGTACTTGAGCCACTAGCGGTATAAAAGCCGCCTTTGTTTTCCCGGGTTTGTCCCTGTGTTACCTGTAAACGTGTTTCGCGCACAATACACGGCGTAAGGAAGAGTTAATATTTCTTTTATTCCCTCTCTGCCTACTTACAACTTAACAAAACTTGGTAAACCTACACAAATTAGTCCCACAGGGCTATAGAAAATCCTCAGCTCCTGGTGGTTGAGGCCTCGCGGGGTTCCCATAATCCCCTGTACATTGGTACACACCAGCTCCTCCATGTCCATAGAAGAGACGATCACGTTCAATTCTCCTTTCCTTTTTTCTTTTCAAATTTGGGAAGATAAAGTAGTTCACTGGTTTTCTATAAATAAGTCGAAAGGGTTTTTTTATACATCTATATACATATAGATGTATATGGTCAGTGAGATTATAAAGGGGGAGACCCATTCACTAGAATGGGGTAGACTATAGTACCAGGCACAGCCATACTCATAGAAGGGTCTTTTTGTCAGGCACTTCAGTGGTTTTGCTAGGGTTAGACGCTCCTGCAATGCACTTCCTGCTCCTGCTGTACAATCTAGCTGGGATTTCAGCAACTTTATCTCCTTACAATTATATTGGGGCTACTGTTGTTGTAATAGACTGGAGGGATGTGGTTTTGCTAGGGTTAGACACTCCTGTAATGCACTTCCTGCTGTCCAATTTAGCTGGGATTTCAGCAAATTTATCTCCTTACCATTATATTGGGGTTACTATTGTTGTAATAGGCTGGAGTCATTAAAATGTAGAAGGAGTGAGATAGAGTCGGCTAGACTGTACAGCAGGAACAGGAAGTCCATTACAGGATGTATACTAGACAGAAAGTGGGACAATAAAGAGAACAGATTTCTGTAGAAGCAGAAGGAGGGTATGAAAGAACACAGAAAGATAGTAAAATAATATAACTTACTAATATATGTTCAGTGGAAAATAGATTCCATCATCATGAAACTCCTTTAAACTTCTTTCAAAATTTTTTTTTAGTACCAAAAAATGTTTACATTTAGTTTTTTAATGCCACTATGGGACAAGACTATGCAGTTTTCTTACAGTATACAGCAATATTTCTGTATTGCAGTGTATGATTGCATACAATTCTATGCAGGTCCTAATACACAAATGCACTGGGCTGCCATGACCCATTGATGCCGACAATCATGGACGACAATGGGGTGTTAAAAGGTGTTCTCTTTCCTTGAGTCCTGAATTTAATAGACCACAAGGAATTAAATACATGTGATTGGAGATAACCTTGATCTCGGCCATTGCAGCAGGGTGTTTGCTACTATCTCTAATCCTGGGAGTTACAGCAGGGTGTTCGCTACCATCTCTAATCCTGGTCAGCGCAGCAAGATGTTCGCTAGCATCTCCTCCTATCTCATCCTGACCATTGCAGCAGCGTGGATGCTATTTATGATCCCGGCCATTGCAGAAGGGTGTCCGCTGTTACCTCTGATCCCGGCCATTGCAGCAGGGTGTCCACTGTTACCTCTGATCCTAACCATTGCAGCAGGGTGTCCGCTGTTACCTCTGATCCTGACCATTGCAGCAGGGTGTCTGCTGTTACCTCTGATCCTGGCCATTGCAGCAGGGTGTCCGCTGTTACCTCTGATCCCAGCCATTGCAGCAGGGTGTCCGCTGTTACCTCTGATCCTGACCATTGCAGCAGGGTGTCCGCTGTTACCTCTGATCCTGACCATTGCAGCAGGGTGTCCGCTGTTACCTCTGATCCCGGCCATTGCAGCAGGGTGTCCGCTGTTACCTCTGATCCTGGCCATTGCAGCAGGGTGTCCGCTGTTACCTCTGATCCTGACCATTACAGCAGGGTGTCCGCTGTTACCTCTGATCCTGACCATTGCAGCAGGGTGTCCGCTGTTACCTCTGATCCTGGCCATTGCAGCAGGGTGTCCGCTGTTACCTCTGATCCTGACCATTACAGCAGGGTGTCCGCTGTTACCTCTGATCCTGACCATTACAGCAGGGTGTCCGCTGTTACCTCTGATCCCAGCCATTGCAGCAGGGTGTCCGCTGTTACCTCTGATCCCAGCCATTGCAGCAGGGTGTCCGCTGTTACCTCTGATCCCAGCCATTGCAGCAGGGTGTCCGCTGTTACCTCTGATCCCCGCCATTGCAGCAGGGTGTCCGCTGTTACCTCTGATCCCAGCCATTGCAGCAGGGTGTCCGCTGTTACCTCTGATCCCAGCCATTGCAACAGGGTGTCCGCTGTTACCTCTGATCCCAGCCATTGCAGCAGGGTGTCCGCTGTTACCTCTGATCCCAGCCATTGCAGCAGGGTGTCCGCTGTTACCTCTGATCCCAGCCATTGCAGCAGGGTGTTTGTTGTTACCTCTGGTCCCGGCCATTGCAGCAGGGTATCCCCTGTTACCTTTATACCTGGCCATTGCAGCGGGGTGTTCACTATTTCTGATGCCAGCCTTTGCAACAGGGTGTCCGCTGTTACCTCTATCCCTGGCCATTGCAGCAAGGTGTCTGCTGTTACTTCTGTCCCCGGCCATTGCAGCAGGGTGTCCGCTGCTACTTCTATACCCGGCCATTGCAGCAGGACGTTCTCTATTATCTCTGATCCCGGCCATTGCAGCAGAGTGTCCACTGTTACCTCTGATCCCGGCCATTGCAGCAGAATGTCCGCTGTTATCTCTATACCCGGCCATTGCAGCAGGACGTTCTCTATTTCTGATCAGCCATTGCAGAAGCCTACCAGCTACATATTTCAACTGCAGATGTCGCCTATATACTGAATATCAGGTGAAGACATTTTCAAGGGTATTTTTTTTTCTATTTTTCTTCATCTTTTCATATTGAGTTTAAACATCTAAAGACACATAAAACTTTCTGAAGTCACTTACCGCTATAGAAAACAGAGGTGACCCTTTGATATTTTCCCACTCGGGATAACAAAGCGTACCTGCTGTCGGTGGAGCCACAGGCTTTAGGAGTAATATGTGCTGCTGGTTTTAGCAGAGGTTACGTGGCAGACCTGCACTATTCTGAGATGTGGATTTGCATTGCGCTCTTCTCTATGCCCTACTTTCTCATTTTCTGTATGGACGGCTTTGAAGAAGTCTGAAATAGCTTACGATGGGCAGAACGCAATCTTCCATGACATGCCCGGATAATGCAATGGAAGATAAAGGCTGCAGATTAGGGCTGACCACTCACAGGATGTTCTCCTTCCATATACACACATTGTCAGGATAGATCTGTGCTAAGATTATTTATGTTATTTCCTAGAAGACCTGCTGTTTAATACAGTGCCGGACTGGAAATGATTCTGAGGGACCACCCTCAATTTCTACAGAGCATATGTATATATCCCCTATTAAAAAAATTCAAGTCTTCCAGTACTTATCATCTGCTGTATGTCCTGCAGGAAGTGGTGTATTCTTTCCAGTATGACACAGTGCTCTCTGCTGCCACCTCTGTCTAAGTCAGGAACTGTCCAGAGTAGTAGCAAATCCCCATAGAAAACTTCTCCTGCTCTGGACAGTTCCTGACAAGGACAGAGGTGTCAGCACTGTGTCACACTGGAAAAAATACACCACTTCTTGCAGGACATACAGCAGCTAATAAGTACTGGAAGACAGGAGATTTTTAAACAAACTAATGAGTAATTATGTTTGGAAGTGGACTGAACAACAGTATTAGTCACTAATAGACTACACTTGGGTATACACTATATACTACATCGGCCTAACTTTCTGCTGTAAATTTGATATATACCCCACGTATACTGCAGTTTTAGTGTCTACGTAGCCTTACTTTCCCCACCGATCCCTGTTTTCCATATGGTATACGGTTCCAAAGTTTCTATCATCTGTCCAGTGATCCCTCTAAGCTGCGAACTCTGGACAGGAAAGAGTTAAAACAACATGCTAATAGGGTTAACAATCTAAGAAGTAGCACTACCTGTCAAGCTTGTTGTAGTCCACAGCTTAGACGCAGGGATGGGGAGCCTTTGGCCCTCCAGCTGTTGCAAAACTACAATTCCCATCATGCCTGGGCAGCCGAAGCTAAAGCTTCGGCTGCCCAGGCATGATGGGAATTGTAGTTTTGCAACAGCTGGAGGGCCGAAGGTTCCTCATTTCTGGCTTAGAGGAAACAGCACTTCTGTCCCTCCTTTTTTTCCTGTCCCAACCTCGGCCTGTCTTCCATTTAGGTTGACCTCCATCTGACCTATTGGACTCCGCTCTTCAAGTCATCGACATAGTCATCGACCCTTTATGCCACACTACAGAGCGGTATGTTTGATTCCCTTTAATTTTTTTTTTAACCATAAAGCCCATGAATATTAATGTCCTCCTCATCGCTAAATAGTTGACACGAAATAAGAAAAAGCGAGAAGCCGCCCAATGAACCATTTGTTTCCGTGATAGTTTTATGGTTAGATGCATAACATTCACTAAATCCTGAGCTATTTTTACGTCTTTCATATTTAGCTTTGTAACTAGATCGAATCTCGACATCAAACGTTTCTCCCTCGCAGAATTCTCCGTGTACGCCGCTCCACATACATTCCACTGAATTCATTTAAATGGCTAATTTCTCTATGGCAGATGCCGCTCTTAATTATAGATAGTGAAAATTCTCCACGCCAATGGAGCCAAATCACTTCCGTTTGACATATTAGTACTATCTATAGGCTGCAAGGGCTATGCGAATACGGGAAAAAAAAAAAATATATATATATATATATATATTTAATTTATTTTATTGGCCAAAGAACAAATAGAGCCTTAGAGAGAATCCTTTGGTTTAAAGGGAATCTGTCAGCACCTAAACCGGACCCCAGATGCTGACAGTGTAGGGTAGGTCTCTGTCCCCTTGTGTGAATTAAATCCATCAGTGCTGTAGATTTAATACAGTGTTGCCCAACACACTGGGGAAGATTTATCAAACTGGTGAAAAGTAGATTTGGCCCAGTTGCCCCTAGCAACCAATCAGATTCCATCTTTCTTTCCTCACAGATTCTGTGGGAAATGTAAGGTGGAATCTGATTGGTTGCTAGGGGCAACTGGGCCAAATCTACTTTACACCAGTTTGATAACTCCCCCTTACTGTAACCAAGTGTCACAGAAGAGTAGTGGCTTGGCATTCGTGCCGCACTTCGGCATGCCTCATCACTACTTACTCCTCCCTAATTCTGCTGAATATTTACCGGTTTACGGCCTTCTGCTCCACCCTGGCGCCATCTTCTTCCACACATGCACCGTTGCTGGCAAGGACCGTGCGCACCGACTTGTTAGTTCGCGTCTGCACTGCCAAGCTCTCGGTCGCACTCTCCAGATAACCATGACTGCACATGTGCCGGAGGAGCACTGAGGGCCTATGGCGCAATTGGGTTGTCAGGGGGAGGGGGCACGAACTGGCAAGTCGGCGCACACAGCCCAGAAGAAGGTGATGCCAGGGTGGAGCAGAAGTCTGGACACCAGTGAATATTCAGGTAGTGAGGCCAACACTACTCCCACTGCTCCTCTGTGACCCTTGGTAAGGGTGCGATCACATTGAGGAATCCACATGGAGAACATCCCTCGGATTCTGGCACTCACCCCCGCATGCTCCCGCTCGCATCTCCACCGGTCCCCTAAACTCCATTCTATGGTCGGCCGAATTCCACTGTCCGCCTAAAGAATTAAAGGGCTTATCCAGCACTACAAAAACATGGCCACTTTCCCCCCTCTCTTGTTTCCAGGTCAGGTGGGGTTTGCAATTAAGCTCCATTTACTTCAATGGAAATGAGTTTGAAACCCCACCCAATCTGGAGACAAGAGGGGGGAAAAGTGGCCATGTTTTTGTAGCGCTGAATAACCCCTTTAACATGTCAATGCCTTGGGCAGATGGCGGAATCCGCCCGACCACAGAGTGGAGTCTATAGCACGGGTGTAGATGTGCGCAGAGTGAGCGGCGGAATCCGCGGAGGGCTATCCGCCCGGATTCTGTAGTGTGAACGTACCCTTATAGTGTGTTTGGCACCACTGTATTAAATCTATAGCACTGGCAGTGTGCACACAAGGGTACAGAGACCTACACTATACACTGCCAGCACCTGGGGTCCGGATTCCCTTTAAAGGAGTAGCTATAGGTGTATAAGAGGACCTGTGCCCTGGATTATAGGTGCCAGAGGGGGCGCTAACAAGCCATTTTCCCTATTTAGATACAAATCTAGGACACCAAACTAAATCGTTGCCCCAGGTGCAGAAATTCGAGGCACCATCACTTCATTTTCCCGTATCTCACTGCCTATGTTCCACTTTCTGACACTCTATACATCACTAGAGTAGTTTATAGAAGAAAAATGATCGCCGTTATAAATTATATGTACAGAGAATGTGCCAAATATTTGTCTCGCTTCAGTAATGGAGGTCTTGTGTCCGAGGTCAGGACAGGCAGCAGCGGGGCGCCCGGATTAGATGTGTCATAGAAATGAAGCTAAAGATTTTTTTATTTTTTCGGATTTACCCTGTAATAAACAAGAATTGCTGACGGCACCTATTCCGGGACCGTATCAAAAAGCGAGCGCCATCATTTGTCTCTATAACAGCAATGTATTCACTGTATAATTGGACCAGGACACCACTGTCTGTTCCAAGGAATAGGACGTGTTCGGAATGTCCTGTTATCTTTAGCAATAAAGATATCCATTTGTTATTGCCTCAAACTATACACCAGGCCATAAAAGAAAAAAAAAGAGAGAGAGATCTGCCATCCAAAAAGTAATTGTATATGGTTTATTCATTGGGATGATTGGGGATGTAACTTGACGCTGGGAAAAGGACTTAAAAAAACGTTTCACGGGAATGTACATATCAGGGGGTTACGCTTCGCCTTGTGGACACTTTTTGGGAAGAGAGGTATGCTAATTAGCTCTCCTCCAGTATGAAAAAAATTGGTCTCTCTAGTGCCACCTATTGGTCATTAGGCTTGAAACGTGATTAAAGTGTCACTGTCATTTAATTTATTTCTTTTTTTAATTTTTTTTTTTTTTAATTGGGTTTATTAGCCAAAAAATGCAGTTTGAAGCTCTCCCCCTGTCTTCATGGTTTTCTATGGAGAGGGGTGGAGGGAGATGAGGTACCAAAACAGGAAAACAAAGAGGTAATTTACAGCTACATCACCGGGCTTTCTCCTCTGAACCTCTGAATACCGGCTTTCACACAGCTCCCACTGTGTAATCCATTGTTCTCTGCTCTCTGCTGGCAACTAACCTCCCTCAGGTCTCCCCTCCCCCCTCCCCTCTCCATAGGTTACACAGGGCCCGACTGATGTGAAAGAGTCAAAATTTCCTGATAATGAGCAGTGAATGAGAGAGAGGAGTGGGGGGAGACCTGGGGAAAGTCTTTTTGAATGCAGATAATAGCATATTTGCCTAATAAACCCAATTACAAAAGGCCGTATTCCACGGTCCGACTCTGAGGAGCAAACGAACGATGTTAGCGCTCGTTTGCTACTTGTTGCCCGCTCGCTGCCGCCGCTATTGCACGCGGCGGCAATGAGCGGGTGAGTCCGGGGAGGGCCGGGAGGAGCTGCGGGGGGGGGGGTTGCGTGGGTGATCGCTGATCGTCCGGGCAGCCCATAGGATATAGCGGCCGTCTGCTGCCGCCGCTCCTATTCCACGTAAAAATAAAAACAATTTTTGTCCCCAAAGCTGCCACTAGGGAAGCTCTTTGCACACCAATTTATACAGCCAGTATTGAAATCATCAGCTGCTGTATGTCCTGCAGGAAATGGTGAATTTTTGACACAGTCCTCTCTGCTGCCACCTCTGTCCATGTCAGGAACTGTCCAGAGCAGGAAAGGTTTTCTTCTGAGATTAGACAGTTCCTGACATGGACAGAGGTGGCAGCAGAGAGCACTGTGTCAGACTGGTAATAATACACCACTTTCTGCAGGTCAATCAGCAGCTAATAAGTACTGGAAGACTGGAGATTTTTAAATAGAAGTAATATGCGAATCTATAGGACTTTCTGATACCAGCTGATTTAAATTTTTTTTTTTTTTTTGCCAAAGTACTTTAACTCCTTTATCTCCTTAGCCCATTAAATCTTAGAGAAAAGATGATTAGTAACAATATGGCATTCTACAATGACCCAACATAGGTTATACTTACTATTAGGAGGCAGGTTTTGTGTTCTCGGATTAAAGAACAGCAGCCAAGGAAACCAGTGATCATGACCACTCCTCCGGCAAAGAGCAGAATGTACGCCGACACTGATAGGGTGCTGTTTGCTAGGAAAGAAATGTAACTACTCTTCTCCAGTAATGTCCATAGGCCTATTCCAATGACTGCAGCCCCTCCAATCTGTGAATAAAAGAAGAATGTTTTTTTTTAATGCGTATCTCAATTAAATAAACAGTAAAACTAGAAATCCAGGCTAAAATACTGAAAAAAAAAGCCATCACTAGGCCCCAGTTGTCATGATAACCCAATGGTACTCTGGGAGCTAATGAGGTAATTGAATAGGCCCACCCTGTGTTTTACCCCTTAGATGCTGCAGTGTCTATTCACCACAGCATCTGAAGGGTTATACATCCAAGCTCCGGAGCAGTATGCAGCACAGGTATCACCTTAGGGCCTCAATTTATCTCTATCACGCTTTATCTCTGGGACCTTCTAAATATAAAGTATAACTCGGATGGCATAGTTTTCAATGGCAAAACCCATCCGTTATTCCTCCTGGAAATGGAATGGTTAACATGCACTTAAAGGGGCTTTCCAGCGAATATCTTTTTCTTTCAAATCAACTGGTGTCAGAAAGTTATATAGATTTGTAATTTACTTCTATAAAAAAAAAATCTCAAGTCCTGCAGGAGATGTTGTTTTATTTTCAGTCTGACACAGTGCTCTCTGCTGACATCTCTGGCCGAGACAGGAACTGTCCAGAGCAGGAAAGGTTTTCATTGGGGATTCATAGAAATCTGAGACAGAGATGTCAGCAGAGAGCATTGTGTCAGACTGAAAATAGAACATTTCCTGCATGACAAACAGCAGCTAGCAAGTATGGGAAGACTTGAGATTTTTTTTATAGAAGTAAATTACAAATCTATATAACTTTCTGATCTCAGTTGATTTGAAAGAAAAAGATTTTCGCTGGACAACCCCTTTAATTATTGTTAGGCTCTCATTGTAGACTCCCCATCGCTCTTACACTAATATACGTACACTAGTATGTCCCACTGGTCTTCTTCCTTCTCCGATCTGGTATTTTGTCCCATTTAAAGGGGTTAATGCAGCCATGATGGGAATTGTAGTTTTGCAACAGCAGAAGGTCCCCCATCCCTGATCTAAACAATCCTTAGATTACATTCCTACAACAAATTTAGCGAGTGGATTTATCGCCCTTGCCAGGTAGGCCTCGTGCCATTGATACGTTTCCAAGAGGAATATCAGAGGAACGCCTAGCTGCAAGAACAGATGGCGTAGAATTGTTTTCCACGGGGGAGACCAGCCGTATCGGGCTGTCTGGTAGCTGCGGTTGCCATATGTGATTCCTCGCATAGTAGACTGATCCCGCGACTGTAGGGGCCGTCCATAATCAGCTGCTAATATCGCCATAAATAGAGAGAAAATTAGCACAACGACTTGACGAATAATTAATGAGTTGAACAGAAGCCCGGATAAAAGTAGGTCAGAACAGCAGATAAAAAAAAAATAAACTGTTTTCCTTAAGTAACTATCCCCACGTCTTCATCACCGAGCGGAAGAAAAATACGCAGATTCCCGCTTAAGCTTTTGCATATCAGGATTATTCAGCCGTAATGATTTCAACCTTTATAGCTCTAGCTGTAAAAAAGAATGTCCTAAGGAGAGTCTTACGAGCGGAGAGATCAGTCTTCTGGTTTGTGCGGTTTACTATCGGCCCCATTTGCAGCGTCCCTGGGGGTGTATCTTTCACAAGGCATATTAAATATACATCTACATGGGACGTGTGAGCCGACCGGCTAGTTTCACCATGTTTCCCTGAGCAAATAAAGATAACGGAATTATACAGGACGTAAGGGGGGGGTGGGGAATTCCCGGATTTCTCCGTAGGCTCTGCGTATTCTAATGTAAGCCGGATCATAATAATTCAATGTTAAATATTTGTTTACATAAAAGATGTGGCTGTCAGAAACGCATGGGATCCTGAGGCCCCCTACCTGTTGCATTCACACAGGTAGCATAAATTACTATTAGGTCTGGCTTAAAGGGGAACTCCAGCAAAACAATGGGGGAGATTTATCAAACATGGTGTAAAGTGAAACTGGCTCAGTTGCCCCTAGCAACCAATCAGATTCCACCTTTCATTCCTCACAGACTCTTGGGAAAATGAGAGGTTGAATATGATTGGTTGCTAGGGGCAACTGAGCCAGCTTCACTTTACACCACGTTTGATAAATCTCCTCGAAGATTTTTAAATAGAAATAATTTTCAGATCTGTATAACTTTGTGACACTAGTTGATCTAAAAAGAAAAAAAGAAATGCCGGAGTATCCCCTTGAAGCATAGCCTCAGGATAGGACCTTGAAAAAGTATTCCCTTAAAAACTGCCTTACGATAGGTCCTTGATATTAGATTTGCAGTGACATACTAAAGTAGACAAACTAAAGTATTACTATAGGAGCAGACTACACAGGGTCTTGATTGTAGTCTGTTACCATGGAGATCTTAATCAAAACCATAGGAGATTTGAAAAAGAAAATTTTAAAGGTTGAAAATCATTAACCAATAAAAAAAAAAATCGGGTTGGAAAAGTGGACATACCCTTTAAATAAAATGATTGTACTTTAATAGTAAACTCTGCAGCACAAGCGGCTCTATACAGATAACTGGACGGTTTTTCTAATTGAAAAATTCCACATTATTTCTTCCCAGAATCCCAGATGAATACAACCGCTCAAGGATGAACTCACCCAAAAGAAGAAATTGAACAGGAACAGCAGATACTTGACACAGACTGTGCCCCTGTCATCCTTCGGCTCATCCAGATCGTGCCCCATCTCCGCCGGATCTAAAAATAAGCAGTCGATAACTCACTAACCGCTCGGCTCGTGTGATAAACGCTTCACGGAGGAGATTTGCATTTAGTAAACAATTGATTTTCCTTCCGCTGCAGAGTGAATAGCAAAGAGGACCAGAAAACATCTCGTCTACACCAGAGAAATCATGTCTTAAAGGGAAACTTAACCTGCTGATATCTCCCAATTGGTAAGTTTCTTACCATCCAATGCGCCATTTCCGTGCTATTCAAAATGTAATCTTTATTCTAGTTAGGCGTTTTGGTGCACTGGGGGCGGGACTACCACCTCTAGTGCACAGATCCGCCCCCAGCCAACCCACCCCTTCTAATAAGTGGGACAGCTGTGGGATATTCCCGCCCCCTGTGCACCAAAATACCTAATTATCATAAAGATTAAACTCCTAATAGCACAGAAACGGCGCCCCATGTGCAATAGGGAGTTAGATTCTACTAACCTGCAGATGGTTTCCCTTTAAAGTGAACCTCCACCTCTTATCATGATGTCATGTTTGGGTCTAAATGTTTATCTTGCTTTATTTCTTCATATATTTTTATAGTTGTTTTTCTGATATAGGACAAAGTGGAACAATGTAACTAGCTGCTTGCAGACACTATTACTATATTCTCTGTATGTTCAATGTGACAGGTTCCCATTGATGTTTGTCATGTTATAATGTAGCATCCCAGTATTTGTGTCCTATTAACCACCCATCAACCCTTCTCTGGCTTGTTTGGTGTACTATAAGTGTACTTGAGTGAACCTGTTTTTGTAAATTTCATGTAGATGTAAGGGGAAAACTGCAGTGTAAGGGTTAGTATTGGCATATTCTGTGTAACAGAGGAATGATGCCTTGGTCACATGATACACAGTTCATGCTAATTGGACTGTGTATCTCCTGTCTGTATCCTGTGCATTACCTGCATTCATATTAGTAACTTTATGTACATTTGCTAAGGGCACACTGGGGACTTTCTCTTTTGTAAATAGGCTGCAAAAGCAATTTTTAAAGGGACAGCGACCAAACAATCAAGGGGGAGATAAACAGGTTCAATTTAGTTGAATCCATCAGATATAAGTTTTTAGATGATAAATAATGTGTTTGTTTTTTATTTTATTTTTTGTGGTTGTTTTCTCAGGTGATGGGTGTGATTATACAGTCAAGCGGTGTCAAGTTGGTGTCACAAGGTTATATGGATTTGTAATTTACTTCTATTTAAAAATGTTATTAGCTGCTGCATGTCCTGCAGGAAGCCGTGTATTCTTTCCAGTCTGACACAGTGCTCTCTGCTGCCACCTCTGTCCATGTCAGGAACTGTCCAGAGCATCAGCAAATCCCCATAGAAAACCTCTCCAGCTCTGGACAGTTCCTGACATGAACAGAGGTGGCAGCAGAGAGTACTGTTCTGCAGGACATACAACAGTTGATAAGTACTGGAAGACTTGAGGTTTTTAAATAGAAGCAAATTACGAATCTTTCTGACAGCAGTTGATTTAAACAATATATATAGTTCGCCCTAGTACCGCTTTATTACCTTTTGCCTATCTCCTCCCTCTTCTATGAAGAAAGTGATTTAGTGTTACTCCATCTTAAAGTAAAGAAAACCTACAGCACCCCACCATCAAGGGCACCCCACCTTTCATCAACCAGGAGACATTGACTCAAAGAGTGCCCCATGGGATTACTAGCACCATCATCCATAAGTGCAATCACTGTGCCAGCCGAACGAGTGTGGAAGGTCTGTTGTAAAGATGCTAACTACCTTGACCAGCCCGTGACTAGAAGTCTCCAATATCCAGCCTCCAAACTGAGTTTCCGTTGAGTTTTTATTGTAAAATAGTAATTTAATGGGGTATTCTAAGTACCAAAAGTTATCCCCTATCTACAGGATAGGGAAGGAAAAGCTAAGGGGTGGAAGATTTTGATTGCTGGTACCCCCACCCACCACCACCAATCAAGAAATTTGAGGAAAATTTCCCCCGCATGAAAAGAGCACATACTATCGTCCTCCATTTATAGACTTCCGATCTGAGCCATTTTAAGCAGGTAGCACTCGAAGAGTTAAGTATCTTATTAATAATAGACTTAATTTTGGCATTTTACCTAAAAAAAAAATGGTTCCCGATTGTAGCTTGATGGAAGAGAATTATCTAAAGGCCATTTCAGCTAATGTATAATTCATCCGTCTGATCGATACATCCAAGAACTGATGCAGGATTCTCTGGTTGGAAACCCATAGACTACACGGAAGGTTATTTCAAGAAGAGATGTTCTACATTGTTGTTGTGTAGCTTGAGGGGATACAGCCACGAAGCGATGGTCTCCATAATATGCTGAACTATATGCTGAAACATCGAGACAGTGGTTACTAAATAAAATAAACCACACAACACGGTGGAGCACTCCTGGCATGGACCATCAATAAGCCATACTTTCCATACCATGCGTGCCTTTGCTTGATTACATAAGTAACATGTCCTCCTCCAAAACTCAGAAGTAACATGTCCTCCTCCAAAACTCAGATTTAGCATTGTATCACTAGCTCGGTTAGCCAGACGAGCACAACTTGAGCATGCTTCAGTCCGTGCTCAAGCATTTGAATACAGGTGGCTGAAGAAGTTAGACGCAGCCCTAGGGAGTTCTGGAAAACATGGATACAGTTTCTAGATCCAAAGTTGAAAAAGATCTGGTACTTTCCATACATTTTCTAAAGAGCAAAGAAGATCCTTAACTTTTTGACCCCCCCCCAAAAAAAACTTGTATTGGATGATCTTAAAAAAATTGACCAAGAATTCTGCACCTAGGTCAACGTAAAAAGGCAGAGCTAAAAATTGTTGCTACAAGTTTTTATGGGACATATGATCATGAACATCTGTCTTGGATGGCTCTACTCCTTGAAGAAACTCATTGGATGTCCCATTGACCAAAAATTTCCAAAGTGGGTCGATGTAAAAATGCAATGGTAAAGTTCTTTTCTACCTTCGAAACTAATTTTTGCATAGTAAACCTGAACAGAGTCTTCGCATCTGTGGTGTTGATCTTAGTGTTTTGGACCTTCCTGTTCCACAACGAACTTACAATTTTTCCGTAAAAACGTTTACCATGAATTTCCTATGTGGGTCAATGCAAAAATGCAATGGTAAAGATCATTGCTACCATCGTAACAATTTCTCATGGTGAACCTGAACATGATCTTTATTTCTATAGTCATGATTTTGATATTTTGTACCTAGTTTTTCAAAAAATTATAGAGACAAAACCAAGGGGTAGCAAGGAAACAACAATCTGCACACCAAAAATGGAAACAATATACAGATGAATTTTATTTAGCACAACATTTTAAAACCATACTTATAGCGAGCACAGAACCTGATAGGGTTCAATGTGCAACCACAACCCCTCCAACTGGAGTAAGGGTGCGGAGAGCTGTCTATAGATGGTTGGAGGGGTTGTGGTTGCACATTGAACCCTATCAGGTTCTGTGCTCACTATATGTATGGTTTTAGTGTTTTTAAATGTTTATATTCAGTAGTTGTGCTAAATAAAATTCATTTGTATATTGTTTCCATTTTTGGTGTGCAGCCTGTTGTTTCCTAGCTTCCCCTTGGTTTTGTCTCCATGTCTTGGAGTTTGAGCTAGGGGCTAGCACTTTATTTCATTTCCAAGTGGTGCCCGCAGGTTTCCAAAAAAACATTGTGGAACTACAATAGTTTTTGAAAAAGTTGACCAAGATGTGGATCAATATAAACATTCAATGGTACAGCGTATGGCCATGTTCACATGGCGTAAGACAACAGCCGTTCTGTGACCCCGCCGGGTCACAGAACAGACGGTGTCAGAGAAGATCACCTGGTTAGTACCGCAGTACCAGCCGGATGATCTTCTTGTCTGATGTATTGGGATATTAGCGCACTCATGTCAGTCCTCAGGTTACACCCACCTTCTCCAGGCAGCCAGATTCAAATGTTAACCGTCTAGGTTTGTAAAAAACCTAACTTTCAGCAGGTTTGTTTGTCTCTAGCGTCCTCCGTTGTTTTTAAAAGTAAGGCTGGCATCCCCCTGCGACTCACCTAATCCCCTCATGGACCTTCACAGACGGCACTGCAGGCATACTGGTCCATGAACCACATCCCGCTGCACGCTCCTGGTCCCACTACTGCTTAAGTGTAGCAACACTGAGGAAATTGGTGAGTATTCCGTGGATGGGGGGGCTGCGGGGAGGCTGTAGGGAGCCAGGGGAGGGCCGGCATTGAGAATCGGGGGAGACTCAGGGGATGGTTGAGGTTGAGAGCTGGAGGGAGAGCCGGGGTTGAAAGCCGGGGGGGGGGGGGAGAGAGAAATAAGACACCCCCCGAAAATAAGACGTAGTGCCTCTTTGGGAGCAGAAATTAATATAAGGCACTGTCTTATTTTCGGGTAACAAACAGGCTAGACAGCCCCTGAACCAAGCACAGAGGGGACACAGAGGTGAGACTGGTGGTGGCTTTGGTTATAAGCGGCCGTCACTGCCGAGGTGAGTCCGTCTCGGAAGTAGCAAACAGAGTGTTTAGCATGTGGCCCAACGTCATGACAGGAGGACACCTGGGGGAATGTGGTAGACGAGAGTAGGCTGGTTATTATTTTCTATGCGCCCCATGAATATAGGAAAAAATATGTCAGCATTAATACTAGAACAAAACTCAACTCTTTGTTCATGTACACACAGGACATATGGCTACGTTCTAGTGAGTTATATTTGTAAAGAATTCCAAAAACAATAGACCGCAGCAAGTCACCTCCATATGGGCTTGTCCTCTACTGGACCTTTGGGGTCTATTGTTGTGCTAGCATCTGGGCCCTTGGGAGGGGGGTCTTCTAGTATTCTGGTGGGCCAGCCTGACCTTGGAGATCAGGATTGTGTATAGATGACAGCTCCTTTGTGATAGAAGAAAGGGCATTGCGGCACAGTGTAATGATGTGATTCCCCTTCCATACAGCTATAGGCGTCACATGCACATCTCTATGAAAGGACGATCACTCATCCAGCCCACTTTATCTTCCCGATCGTTGCTCTTGTAGAGAATCTTTGTCCGTGTAATTATCCATGATTCCTAATACACGGTGAGGAGAAGAAAGCCCCCGGTGACCTGTATTTTCCATGTCTTCGCTGGCTAAATTACCTTTTCTTAAGTCGTGAAAGGAAGCAGGAACACACAGAAAGCAAATAACACATCCAATTCGGAGTTCTTTTCCACTTAAATTGCCCCATTCCGATTCACCTCAATGGTAGATTGCAATTTTAATAAGTCATGAACTCAATAAGTGTTTTCCGCCTGGTGAAATACATCCGAGCGGAGAGAGCGGCCGATCGGAAACTTTGTTAGGTGGTAAAGTATTTCCAATTTATTGGCTGGAAATGAACTGGACGGGATTTGCTTCCTCCTGATTAGTTAATAGGAACGAGATTGCTTTAAGGTCTGATAGAATATTCTCGGTAAATATAGGGCTGCACCTTACGTTTCTGGGCGGTAATGCAGAATTTGTCTCTAGGCCCCAAGCTATCCATTGGCTCCCACATCGGCTTCTATCTCTCCTCCCCTCCCTGCACCCTCCAAAGAGCAGGGGACCCAGGTATTCACTCACTCAGTCAGGACAGTCAGTCAGTGCATGCAGGTTCTGAGCTCTGCTGGGTCTACAGGTTTTGGGCTGGGGGCCCTCCAGTTCTCCGATGGGCCAGTCTGACACTGTCTTTAACCCACTGCTTAAGAGAGAATAATATTGAGAAGTCTTTAGGCACATATGTCCAGGCCATCGGGGCATTGTATCCACTGTTACCAGCCCTAATAACAGATAGTAGCCATTGGGCAGATCTACTTAGGTTGGCTTATACCAAGGGGTAAGTCGCCTATTCTATTGGCTAAGATAAGAAAGACACCAATGATTAACCTGTGTATTCTGTTTGCCCTCAATGCTGCCACCCTTGGTAATAGAGAAGGATATTGAGATGTCTTTGAATACTTCTGTGTAGGTTGACTATAGCGAAGGGGGGGGGAGGGGGATATTCTATTTGTTTGCGCTTATAACATACCTAATAAAAGGGAATAATATTGAGAAGCTGTATGGATGGTCTACCTAGTAGCGGTAGCATAGCTATAGAGGGGTCTACAAATCAGGGGGGAAGCATCATGTTATGGTTAACTGCTCATGTCTGACCTGCCAAAACTCAGCTCCAATGCTCTGCAGTACATGGAGATCTGTGCGGCAGCACCGACAGGAGCAGAGGTGTCACACAGGTTAGAGGTCAGGTGAGAAAAGTCATAAAACAAGAGGCAGCACTAACAGGAGCAGAGGCGTAACAGGTTAGAGGTCAGAGGAGAAAAGTCATAAAACATTTTGTCAGTAGTGTTGGGTGGTCCTATCAAACCGTTCAGATTTGACAATGTTTTCCAAACTGAACGCTCGACATTTCTTTCTCCACGGCTGCAGAAGTTGGATGCAGCCCTAGGACCATAGGCTGTATTCATGTTTTCCAGGACTCCCTTGGGAGGCACCCAACTTCTACAGCTGCGGGAAATTAAATGTGGAGCATTCCGGCTCGGAGAACAATTTGAGCGGTCTGCTGAACATTACTTGTCATGTAACTTTGTCTTTACCATACTCTTATTGAGTGAATGGAGGGAGCCTTGATCTATAACCTAAAGGTGTACGATCATGTATATATGGTGCTTATGCCGCAGGAGAGGCGCTCCGGCAATGTTGCTGCTTTTCTTAGACATGTGCATTTACTTTGTTACACCCTCGGGAGTTATTCTTGCAAACCTAAGGTTTTCATGTTTAAGTATGCACATTTATATCTCGCTATGATTTATTATGTATAGCTGTTTAGTGCTATTAGCAGAGCAGTGATGCATGCAGAATTGTGTGTATGTTCACCTTGGTCATGTTTATTACTTGTGTAATGGTACGTAATTTGCACTTGAGTACTTTGAGATGTAAGAAAACTTGTGTCTGGACTCCTGTGGGCGATAAAAATAATAATAATAAAAAAAAATCTAAATCCCAACATGTTTCACTTATGATGTGGCTTAAAATGTGGCCTCATACAGACGGTAATTTGATGAAGGAAAAAAGAACAGACACGGCGCACATCCACGTGGCTCACACTGACTGTCTGCTTCTCAGCACTATTTAATACTAACATCAGGAGTTAGTTACAATTTGATCATAGTGTATAAGCCCACACACCACCTCAAGGTTCCTGATTCGTGTGGGTTCCTAACCGACAAATGCACAGTGCCACATGGCGACCACCGTCACTACAGCATTGTCCGAGTAGGGTGGGGCCCAGAAGGTTGTCTGCCAGTAGTGGGGTTGCTAGACTGCTGGGTCACTCTCTCCTCAGACAATGTTGTTGTAGCGATGGTGGTCGCCATGTGGCACTGTGCCATGTTGGGTTAGGGACCCACACGAATCAGGAACCTTGAGGTGGTGTGTGGGCTTATACACTTTAATCAAATTGAAACTAACTCCTGATGTTAGTATTATATAGTGCTGAGAAGCAGACAGTCAGTGTGAGTCATGTGGATGTGCGGCCATGTCTGTTTTTTTTTCCTCCATGAAATAAATGTCAGTACAATGTTCAACCCTGACGAGACCGCATTTTAAGCAGCATCAAGTGAAACACGTTGGGATTTTTTTTTTTTTTCATCTTTATCGCCCACAGGAGTAATGGTGCAGCAGTCCAGACACATTTCTGTATAGTATAGTTAGTATACTGACAGTTTCTGCCTGATGAAACCACGTTTTGAGTGTTGAAACATGTTAGGAGAGTTTGAGAGAGATTTTTTTTTTGTAATCAGCAATGTGTACAAATTATTAAGTGCTCTTAGGCCATGTTCTCACAGTGTAAGGTCTATTCTTTTCATCTTCAGTAGTGTTACCCATGCTAGAAGTAAAAAATACCGATAAGCTATTGGGTTCATCTCTTCTGGTTGACGATCCTAACGGTTACGTTGCCGATTCGGTTTGGGTGTAGAGAAGTTTATTGAGAATCTTTTGGACACACAGGTATAGGTTGATGACATTATGGTTGCCACCCATGGCTAAGTTACTGGGCAGATTAGTTTTCCTGTAGCAATATGTTAAATGTCCACTCTTTTTGTCCTCATGACTAGTGTTGAGCAAACTTGACAAACTGTCCAGGTTCGGCAGCGTTCTCCGAGCCCGAACATTCTGCATTTGACTACCTGCGTCTGGAGAAGTTGGGTGCCACCCTAAGGAAAACATGATACAGCCTATGTTTTCAAGCACTCGCTATGGTGGCATCCAAGTTCTTCAGATTCTGGGAGTCAAATGCCAAATGTTGGAGCTCAGAGAACGTTGCCAAACCTGGACAGTTTGGCAAGTTCGCTCAACACTACTCATGAACAGGGATGATCGAACATCAGGAATTTTCAGGTTCGTTCAAACTCGAACCATCGGCTTTCCATTCAAATTGAAAGGAAAGCCGATGGTTCGAGTTCCAACGAACCTAATAATTCCCGATGTTTGATCATCCCTACTCATGAATATCCCCCACCCTAAGTACTGAAAAGCTGTCAGGCAGATCCCTACAGGTTGGCTATACCAATGGGTAAGTTGCAGATTCTGTTTAGCAACAACTCTTCTGTTCTGCATAGAAGCTGTATACCCCAAACGGTAGGATATTCCTCACCTCTATTTTTAAGGTGCACATTTGAGCATCACAGAACCATCATAGTGCTGAATTTCTGTTTGGTAAAAAAAAAAACTTAAAGGGCAACTCTATTCAAGTCTAGCACAACGTTCAACCCAATTTCTATATTACATTATGTAATAAAAGCCTAAAACACAAAGCTTTAATACACCTGGACCTGATTTTAACATAGCTCCGCTTTCTACCCTACACACATTACCCTAAAGGGTTAAACGTCAAATTCAGCTCTGCTACATTGTGTAATTATTAAGAAGAGACAATCTATGCAAAGTACATTGTGGTAATTAGATACATTAATAGCCCTATTAATCGACAGGAATGAG